>NC_142850.1:32455238-32757285 GCF_061612785.1 Hesperophylax consimilis
TCATTAGAAACGACGAAAAATATTTTTTTAACCTTACTTAACCTAACCTAACCTAACCCACATAACTAAGTAATACTAAGTAAAGTTTTTGTTTCATCACTTTCTATGACTTTATATAATTTTTTAAAGATGTGATGATTTAATAATGGAACGGAAATTGCAAATTTATTTTCAAAATATTTCAGTTCAGTTTTCAGTAAACCCTCCGATCCACTTACCCTTGATCCAACTGACGTCAGGAACATCAATATAAGCAATATTGAGGTGACACGAGAAATTGTCTTAAAATACCTTAAGGAAATTGATACTCGCAAAGGTGCCGGTCCTGACGAAATACCTTCAATCTTTATCAAACAATGTGCACACAATCTAGCCTTACCCCTTTCTTTAATTTTCAATCGTTCCCTAACCGATTGCACTGTCCCTGTTATATGGAAATCTGCTTATGTGTCTCCTATTTTCAAAAATTGCAAAAAAACAGACGTTAAAAACTACAGGCCAATCTCCAAACTTTGTATATTTAACAAAATTTTTGAAAAAATAATCTATGACCAACTATATTCTGCTCTTAAGCCCAGCCTGAATACGACCCAACACGGTTTCATTAGTGGTAAATCTACAACCACAAATCTTTTAACCTTCACAGAGTACCTGCAGGATAATTTGGATAACAGAATACAAGTGGACACTGTCTATACCGACTATAGTAAGGCGTTTGACAAGGTCGATCACTCAACCTTGTTGAACAAGCTTTTAAAGATTGGTATTCACGGCAATCTTTATCGTTGGCTCTCTTCTTATATCTCCAACCGTAGTCAAATAGTAGTGGTTGCTGGATTTAAATCCGACTCTGTTGCTGTAACATCGGGAGTTCCTCAAGGCAGCCTGTTAGGACCGTTACTATTTAATATCTATATCAATGATATTGGTCACTGCTTTTTACACTCGCAGACCATCCTATATGCAGATGACATGAAAATCTTCTCACCTATAAAATCAATCGAAGACTGTCACAAGCTGCAAAAGGATTTACAACGTTTAAACGCGTATGTTAATGCCCATTGTCTGGAATTAAATATATCCAAATGCTTCATCGTACGCTTTACTAGAAACAAAAACATATTTATACACGAATACTCAATTAATCATCAACTTTTATCTACCAAATCAGAAATTAAGGACCTTGGGGTTATACTTGATAGTAAACTGAATTTCAATAAACATATTGACCACGTAGTCACTAACGCATCTTCTATGCTGGGTTTCATAATCCGTTCCTGTAAACAATTCAAAGACATTGCTACTTTCAAAACACTGTATTTCTCATACGCTCGTAGTATCCTTGAATACGCATCTCAAGTGTGGAACCCAGGCTATGCAATACATAAAAATAGAATTGAAAGTGTTCAAAATAGATTTTTAAGGTACCTTAATTTCCGCTCTTTTCGATCTCATATCAGTAATGAAGACTCTGCAAAGTTCTTCAATATACAGACGTTAACTTTCCGAAGAAATGTAGCAGATTTGGTAATGTTATTCAAAATTACACACAATTTAATCGATAGTCCTGATCTTCTTCAACGCCTATTATTCCATGTTCCCAATCGCAACAGCAGACAGTCGCTTACTTTTAATCTCCCTCATTGTAAGACAAATTCCAAACAAAACTCATTTATCTACAGATCCACACACTTTTTTAACTTAAATTATAACCATATTGACATATTTAACTCGACTTTACGCGACATAAAACAAAAACTCAATAATCAACAAAACTCAAACTAGAAGTTCAATTCCTATATATTCCCGTCCTTTGCCTCTTAATCCTTATCCTATATTTCCCCCTCCTCCCCCCCACCCTCCTTTATTTTAATATTTTTAATATTTCCTAACTAAACAAGAAATTAATTTAAGAAAACATCTCTATGCCATTGTACACCATTGTAACACCATTAACTATTCATCAGTGGAAAGTTCATAATTGGCATAATTAATAATATTATTATTGTATCATCATATAATTAAAGATTTGCTGTCAACTTTTCCAAATAAATAAATAAATAAATATCTATAGTGTAATTAACTGTTTTTTTATAACTAGATTGTTCAACATCGGTAAAACCCAGTATAAATACAAATAAATCTGCACTTGTAGATAGGTATATAGATAGATAGGTTCATAAGTTAAAAACTACAGGCCAATCTCCAAACTTTGTATATTTAACAAAATTTTTGAAAAAATAGTCTATGACCAACTATATTCTGCTCTTAAGCCCAGCCTGAATACGACCCAACACGGTTTCATTAGTGGTAAATCTACAACCACAAATCTTTTAACCTTCACAGAGTACCTGCAGGATAATTTGGATAACAGAATACAAGTGGACACTGTCTATACCGACTATAGTAAGGCGTTTGACAAGGTCGATCACTCAACCTTGTTGAACAAGCTTTTAAAGATTGGTATTCACGGCAATCTTTATCGTTGGCTCTCTTCTTATATCTCCAACCGTAGTCAAATAGTAGTGGTTGCTGGATTTAAATCCGACTCTGTTGCTGTAACATCGGGAGTTCCTCAAGGCAGCCTGTTAGGACCGTTACTATTTAATATCTATATCAATGATATTGGTCACTGCTTTTTACACTCGCAGACCATCCTATATGCAGATGACATGAAAATCTTCTCACCTATAAAATCAATCGAAGACTGTCACAAGCTGCAAAAGGATTTACAACGTTTAAACGCGTATGTTAATGCCCATTGTCTGGAATTAAATATATCCAAATGCTTCATCGTACGCTTTACTAGAAACAAAAACATATTTATACACGAATACTCAATTAATCATCAACCTTTATCTACCAAATCAGAAATTAAGGACCTTGGGGTTATACTTGATAGTAAACTGAATTTCAATAAACATATTGACCACGTAGTCACTAACGCATCTTCTATGCTGGGTTTCATAATCCGTTCCTGTAAACAATTCAAAGACATTGCTACTTTCAAAACACTGTATTTCTCATACGCTCGTAGTATCCTTGAATACGCATCTCAAGTGTGGAACCCAGGCTATGCAATACATAAAAATAGAATTGAAAGTGTTCAAAATAGATTTTTAAGGTACCTTAATTTCCGCTCTTTTCGATCTCATATCAGTAATGAAGACTCTGCAAAGTTCTTCAATATACAGACGTTAACTTTCCGAAGAAATGTAGCAGATTCGGTAATGTTATTCAAAATTACACACAATTTAATCGATAGTCCTGATCTTCTTCAACGCCTATTATTCCATGTTCCCAATCGCAACAGCAGACAGTCGCTTACTTTTAATCTCCCTCATTGTAAGACAAATTCCAAACAAAACTCATTTATCTACAGATCCACACACTTTTTTAACTTAAATTATAACCATATTGACATATTTAACTCGACTTTACGCGACATAAAACAAAAACTCAATAATCAACAAAACTCAAACTAGAAGTTCAATTCCTATATATTCCCGTCCTTTGCCTCTTAATCCTTATCCTATATTTCCCCCTCCCCCCCCACCCCCCTTTATTTTAATATTTTTAATATTTCCTAACTAAACAAGAAATTAATTTAAGAGAACATCTCTATGCCATTGTACACCATTGTAACACCATTAACTATTCATCAGTGGAAAGTTCATAATTGGCATAATTGATAATATTATTATTGTATCATTATATAATTAAAGATTTGCTGTCAACTTTTCCAAATAAATAAATAAATAAATGCATATTTATAAGAAAGCAGAGGGAGACAGAATATAACACATTATAAAAGTGGGAGGAGTCAAATATTACATACGCATAGTGAATTAAAGATATATAATAACAAAGAAAAAAAAGGAATTTTACATGAATTATACATATAATAATAATAATACATAAGAAAAAAACATAAAAATATTATTAAGGAGTGGAATGGATTGTGGGAAACAAGTTAAATATAGGACTATAGAATGTGTTTTTTTGATTAGATAAATTAATTTGTGTATTTAATAAATGGTCTGACAAGTTACTGTTTATAGATTTCCTGATTTCTAGTGATTCTAAATTTTCTAACCTAATGCCTATTCTATTTTTATGTTTTAAACGGAATTGATAAACGTCGCTAAGCATCGAGCATATTTAAGTATTTGTGAGAAAATAAAAGCCTGCAGATAGGTGTTCTGAACTAGATACTGTCGGTGAGCAATACATTCAAATGCGTTCTATTTAATGTGAATACTTTAGGTGTACACAGATACTTTCAAAGTGTTCTCTTTTTTATTAAAATAAAAAATGATTTTCGTGTTCCTATTTTGACAGTTCAGGTTCGTCGAAATCAAAGACTTTAATGAAATACCTGTTGTAATTATTTGTTAGTCACAGGTTCAACCAAATATTCAAATATCAAATAAAATTTTCGAAAGACTTTTTTATTGTCCCATTCACAGAACCAATAACACAACATTTCAATGTCGATTCCAATATATTATAAAAACATTTCTGGTTTTGGGTGTACAATATCGCACCGGTGTACAATAACACCCAGAAACATCACGAATCGCAGTGGACCATCATAAACAAACCGATGCAATACAGGAATAAAATCGTTTTCTATTATTCGAGTATCCGGAAAATTTCTGCAGTGATTGGGATATGGGATTATAATTTTATTCCATATAGTTAAGAAATTTAAAATAATAATTTTCCATATTTTTTTTTTAAGTTCCTTTATTTTTCCCAATTTTTACATTAATTACATACAATATTATTTAAATCGATACGAATAATGGGAACCCAATAAGGCGCAGCCTGTGCGTGGGTAATATATTTGAGTTATTATTTTATAGTACCTAGAAATAAACAAACTGTGGGAATATAAAACAAAAACAAGATTACATTTTGTCTAAGCGATTTGTAGAAAAAGTGTTTACAATAGTGTTTAGTGAAGTTTTAAGTGTTTAGTGTAATATATGGTGAATATATTATAAGAAACATAAATTGATAAAAATTAAATAAAAAAGTTTCAACTGTTGTATCGAAAAGCCATAATTTTAACTGTTTTAAATATTGAGGAAGTTTAGTAATCGTAAAATACCAGGTCCAATGAAACTGCCGTGTGTTTGCATTTGTTATGTGTTCGTTTGGAGAGTATAAAATACATTATTATATAATTTTGATTCTGTTTTAATTTATTTCGAATTTATTTTTGATTTTTAAGATGTATTTCATATTTTGCAAAATAAAAAGTTTATGGAGACAGAATACTTTAGATTCATTGTATAACTCATCTGTTGAAAGTGTTCTTTCCCGATTATACATAATTTTGAGTTATTTGTAAAGGTTTTATAAATGCATGAAGCGCACCGCCGCATCCTTTTATTCCGTATATAAGTGAAGATTGCACCAATAAAAATAAATTATTAATTTAATAAATAACATTTTTCAGTTTTTCAACATTGAGCTCTTCTTTTAGTCTGCAAAATGTGTATGTAAGATATCTTAATTTATAGACGGTATTATTAATTTGTGACTGCCAATTTACTTTTGTATTGATTACCGAAAAAGTTGATTCCGCTTTTTAACCTTTACCTTTACTTCCAACTCTCCCAACGCTCTAACTAAAACTACCGATTCTGGTCTACGCGCGTCGCTTAACGCGTTCTAATAGTGGAACAAGTTTTGACGAGATATTATTACGTAATAGCGCTTCATATTGTAGTTTTAAGTATTTTAAGCGAAAAATTATCATCTTTATTGTGATTAAAAAACTGTGTTTGTTTTGGAGATCAATTTAACTTTCATTGGCCAAACTTTTCAAAGACCGAATTTCTTTCATGAAAATGTGAAATTTGAATGGCCTCTCTTTAGGAGTCATTTTTTTAAATGTAAGCCAAATATTTTCCCCAGAATAATTTAGTGTAATCGCCATAAAGCTACAATTAGAGGCGCTACTGGACATTAACATCTCCGAAACTAGTTCCACTTTTAGAATGCGATAAGCGGTGCGCGTAGTTAGAAGAGTTGGAGGTCAGTTGGAGGTAAAAAAGCGGAACCTTGTGTCATCTTAATATAATACGTCAATGATTGTCGCATTACAAAATGTAACCACTACCTTTAAACATTTGTTGTAATAGAAAATATGTGTGTTATTACAAAACCTTTTGAATAATGCAAAGACCTTGGACATATACTCTCACTCAAAAACCTCAACATTATAACATTTAAATCTCAAATAAAAAGCTGGATACTAAATATAGGGAGATCTGAAATAGAAAACATACTGATATCAAACACAGACTAAAACAGAATCTACTAAACTGAACTATACAAAAAAACACTATTTTACTTATTTTAAAATTATTAAAAAAAAAAAAAAAAATTACACTACATGATATATGTTCATAATTAAATTCATGTGTTACTTTGTTGTAATATTAATTTTTTATAGTTAAATTATAATATGTAAATGAAATCCTCAGCACGGGAGATCCCAGTGAGGATATCATTATATATATCAATAAATCATTATTATTATTATTATATGCCACCTGCGGGACGGACATTTGTAGCGCATCTCGTATAAGTTATTCGACAATAATAACTCCACGAGAGAAATTATTTAAAGAGCTTCCTTTTTCGTAACATCGAGTTTGTATAATAATTATGGTGCTTCTTGGATATTGTTTCGCTGGCAAAAGTTCGATCGTGCCGGGTAGGGCGTCGCGACGTATCGAGATCTGGAATATTTCCATTTCGATTTCCTCCTGTCAGTCTTGATTTGTCGACTATTCCCTTTTTACGTTTAAAATGTGTTATAAACATATAGGATAAAAGTAATATAGAGGATAATACAAAATAAACGAATTAATATGGCATACGTGTTTCCGGGGAAATATATCATTAAAATTCAAGATTTAGAAAAAAACATAATTGAGCAATTGTTAGACCATATTCATAATGAAAAGATGAAGAACAAATGCAAGTACGTATGAACATGTTATTGCAAAGAAAATTTATCTAATATGCTACCAATTTCTGGCAAATCACTACTTAATCGTGATTGCCTATAATGGTTTCGAGTCCATGAAAGCGTTGGAATTAAATAGTATGGATTTATTTTATTATTTTAAATTGTTTTATTTATTATCATCGCTTTGATGGCCTTAAAATGATTCTTACATTTTATCGTTTCGTGCTTGATACAGAGAATATGAAAAGAGAAGATAAAAACGGTAACCAGTTTTTAAATTGCAGTAAATTACTAAATATAATAATAAACTTTATAAGTTAAAAGTTATGTTTCGCATTAGTCAGATGTATATAGAATATGCGCAGTCAATTTGGAATCCACAATATAAACTGTACATCGATAGCATAGAAAGTATGCAAAACATTTTTATAAAATATCTTACCACAAAATTCAATAATAACAATGTACATTTCAATATTTGCAAAAGTGACGAGTAGTAGCTGATTTCACAGAATTTTTTTAAATATCTTTTAGATGCCAGCGACATGCAGCGCTATTCCGTTATTATTATTACAAAGCAAATACATAATAACACACACACAAACACACCCTCACACACGCACCCTCACACACATACACACACCCTCTCGCACACACACACACCTACACACGTAACCCGGTAATTACTAAATATACATACCACGTATGAGACATTACAAGGAAACATGTCGTAGGTACCCATCTTGAAATATTTTATATGCGTAAATTAATTCATCATTTCGATAGATGTTGACGGCCGGATTAGTCCAGTGGTAACGCATTGGACTGCCATTCCGAAGGTCGCGGGTTCGAACCCAGCGTGCGAAAATAAATTTTATTTGATTTATTTGTGTTATTTCACAATTAATTAATTAAAATTAAAATAATATATAGTATATTTGCGGCACGTTCCAGAGTGGAAGATACTACCAGTATCGCCCTGGTGTAAGACCACCATTCAGAATTGAAACGTTGCTCCAAATGGCTTTAGCCGTGTTTAGTGACTAGATCTGAATAGCCAGGTACTTCCCCACCTTCCTCTTTCCCTTCCCCACTTACCTTCAGCCTCACAACATCCCCCAATCGGGGATATAGTCTTACTGGCTCCAGACGGGAGCAGTTGGGACCTTTGTGAGGTATTCACTATAAAAATAAAAAAAAATAAAAAAAAAGATGTTACTTTTGAAGCTGTCATTTTTTGACATTCGACAAGTAAAAACTACGCCATTAATAAAAATGGAACGATACACGCTTCAACAACGCATTGAAATTATTAAAATTCACTTGAGTGAATCAAATGCAAATCATTTTGAGTGATGAGGCCCATTTCCACCTCGGTGGCTTCGTCAACAAGCAACATTTTCGCATCTGGGGCTCGGAAACTCAAAAGTTATTGTTGAAAAGCTTCTCTATCCCTCAACGTGTGACTGTTTGGTGCGGTTTATGATCCGGCGGAGTCATTGGACCCTACTTTTTCGAAAATGAGGCTGGATCAACAGTTACGGTGAATGGATTGCGCTATCGAGAGATAATTAATGATTTTTTATGGCCGGAATTAGATGGTATTGATCTGGACAACGTTTACTTTCAACAAGACGGCGTTACGTGCCACACAAGCAACGAAACCATTGATCTTTTACGATTGAATATCAAAATAACACCTCTTATTGGAAAACCCTGTAGTTGACAGATTTCTGCATGAGAGACGTTTCTCGTACGAATTTTGCGAATTTCGAGAACAAAAAATTCGACGCCCATGGACCATATTCTTCGAATGACCTAGCCTGGATTTATTCTGAGGTCATAAATTGAATAAAAAACTTTAAGAGAGGTCATTGAATTACTAAAGAGCGCTGTGTGAAGATGAATAATAATGACAATAAAATGAATTTCCATTTTTATTAATTAAAATGCAAGGGCGAGTTACTAGATTGAAAATGGTACGCTAAGGGCAGCCTGGGTGTTTTACATGGAGGGAATGGATATAGAAATAATTTTGATGAGAATATACATTTTATGGGGAGCTATTAAACATTCCCACAACAAACACCAAAGACAAAGAAAAAAAAATTTAAATAATTCTAGTTAAAGAGTACAATTGGAAAATACTGTGTAAAGTACCTACTTGATATTAAAAAATAGCTATAGATATTCGTTGAAGGTAAATGTTCTAGGAAATAATATACATCAAATAGTATCTTTATTACTGGCAACAAGTTTGGGGGTTCTATTGACAGATTTACTGACTCCATTTATATGATGTGTAATCTTTACCACCACTTTTTTGAATCCTACAAATTATTGTGGCATTGGTAATGTAGTTTTAGTGATTTATTTTATATGTAGTATTGTTCTAGTTTCTATATTATTTTATTTTATGTATTACTAGAATTGTTTCATTTTCAGTTTATCAGTTTAACGTTATTTCATGCTTTCAAAAGTTTGTGTATAATTTTCGATAGCTCCAAAACCGTAAAACCAAATAAAATTAAATTTTACATGCCAACCTAATGTGTACTTGGAATGAAATTGATACTACGCTAAGCTTTCAAATTTCGCTAAATAAATAACTCTGCTAGTTCAGAAAAGAGATGCGATATTCCCTAAATCGTTACTAGATAAACTTTTAGACAGTCGGGTTTAGTGAAAAGTAGTAAGATTTCCACACCTACATAATTAATGTGTTATTATTTCGCATTTAAAGCACACATTAAACGTCCTTCAGTGCAACACTTACTTGAAACCCAAACATTAAACGTCCCTCAATGCAATATTTACTTAAAACCATACATTAAACGTACCTCAATGCACCACTAACTCAAAACAAAACACATTCATTCACGCGCTTCATACGTGTTTAACACTTCATGCAGTGAATTCGACATATTCAATACAGCACCTCACATTTTCAAACCCATACCAATAAATAACATACACACAATAAATATAACTCAACACAGACTAGATCCATCCCCTTTTATTTTTTTCCCTTTGCCTCCCTCCCACCATTCCAACCTTATAGGCTCGTGAAACAATTTTATCTTAAATTAAGATACATCAGTGAAAACCTTTTTTGGTTTAATAATGAAAATATTTCGCTTCACATTGTGAATTACTAAAACTGCTTTTCAAAATAAACTTAAAATAAAAATAAAAATAATTTAAAAGCGACAAGTTTCAAATCATTTTTAGATTTACAATTCTTACGTACAAAGTCATACTTTTGCAAAAAGAAAACGGATGAGGGACCAAGGCTAAATAATTTTGCACTCGGAAAGCTGAGGTAGATACCAGTTCGGTTTAGCTAAAAGCACTCATCAGCCCGTGACAAAAGTAAATTGTAATCTTTCTACATACTGCACTTTTACACAATATGTTACGTGTTTGATTGATTACGATCCATGACTACGAATCCGGAGGTAGCGGGTTTAAATTCCGGCGTGCGCATAAAAATTCTATATGATTAATTTAATTTTTATTTTTCGGAATAACTGTATTGAGTAAGACCTCAAATTGTAATATTTAATTATTGAAGACAATATTAGCGATTTCTAAACGAATATCTGAAACAGAAAAATCAGAAAAGGATACGGTCACATCTAGGACTCGAACCCAGGACCCTTGTCTTTTATTTGTCAGTAAAAATGTGCGGTGAAAAAATGAAGACAATGTTGGTAGTTCTTATTCGAAGTATGATACAGTTAAAAGTGACCGAGGGGGATAGGGTCCCATTAGCTCAGTGGCAGAGCGGTGTCCCGGAAAGACAAGGGTCCTGGGTTCGATTCCTAGATGTGACCGTATCCTTTTCTGATTTTTCTGTTTCAGATTTTCGTTTAGAAATCTCTAATATTGTCTTCAATGATTAATTTAAGCTCACAATTTATGAATTAAAAATAATACGTAGTTTGAAATGGCTAAAGCCGTGTTTGTTGACCAGGTCTGAATAGCTAGGTACTTCTTCACCTTCCTATTTCCTATCTCATTCCGCTCTCCACTACCTTCAGCCTCACAACATACTCTAAAATCGAAACCAGGCCTGCCCAAGTACATTTTATATGATTAATTTTTGTTTTTTTTTTTTAAATTTTTTTGTGAATCACCAGTATCGCTCTGGTGTACCAACCGTCCATATCGAAAAGTTGCTTGAAATTACTTAAGCCGTATTTGGTGACCAGATCTGAATACCAACGTTCTTTCCCAACTTTTTTTTTCTCCTTCCCCTCGCCACTAATGTTAACCTCACAACATACCCAAATCGGAGATGCCATAGTTTCCCTGGCTCCAGACGGTTGGGAGCAGTTAAGACTCTTACATTATTCAAAAAGTAATAGTACAAAATTATATTGTTAATTATTAAGGGCGCTGTATAAGGGAAAGATATATACAGGGTGTATCGGCAAGTACCCGACAAACTTTAACCAGCTATTCCTCAGCACATTTGGAGTAAAAAATGTTATTGGCGCTTTGCTGTCTGGTAACATTTTTTTTCCATTAAAAACCAAAAATAAATAAAAAAAATCCACACTCCGTCACTGTCATTTGCATTGTTTCTCGTGTACAACAGCTGTTATTAGCAAGTGTGTCAAAAAGTGTCCTCGCTCTTTCGTACACACTAAATAATAATAGTTAAAAATGAGACGAATGGTGCCGTGCCATTTCGTTGTGATTGTAAAAGCGCGTCAACGTAGGTACGTACGTACATTATTCAACAAAACTCGAACAAAATATTGCCAGACGGGTTTTCAAACTTTGACAAAGGATAAAACATTGGTGACATGTGGTGAAAATATGAATGATAATTTTTTTATTAAAAAAAATGTTACCGGACAGCAAAGTGCCCATAACATTTTTTACTCCAAATGTGCCAAGGAATAGCTGGTTAAAGATTGTCGGGTACGTGCCGATACACCTTGTACATACATATTATATTTCGTAAAATAACCCACGGCTCTTTCAACAGACCAATGTAACTTAAGGAATAAATTATACATTTGAAAATGTTGATCAATTTGATCAGCAGTAAGGAAAAAATGAAATTACTTCGAACTATCTTTTGTCAGGGTTGCACCTCGCTCACCCTTTTTCCCTCGGCGAGAGCATTGCATGTGCAAGTGCAACGGCTACATAGAGAGTAGGTCCTACATAATATATTCTTTCATCAGTAGCGCAACTTCTATTTTCAAACAACCTAAGAAAATATTTGGCTCTTTAGATGTTAGTATTTTCATAAAAATCTTTGATTTTCTTATAACTCCTTTTTTATATTTATTATAGAATATTTTTAATTTTTTTTTTATAGAGACACTAGTGAGCCCGGACAGACGTTGTCCTGCCATAGACCGCCTTCTATGTAGAACGCATTTTATATAGACCTCATTTTATGTAGACCGCCTTTTATCTTTTGTCGCTGTTGATATACAAAGAATACATGCGCAAGTCACATGAATCGTAGATATTGCTTGAAGTTTCATTTGATATCGATCATTTCAGCAGATTATTATTATTGTTCAGTACGAGAAAAAAAAACAGTAAAAATGTGACCGGTTCATTCTATACTTTCAAAATAGTTTTGAATATATATATTTCACGATTTTACAGATTTCCGTATGAATACGTTCCATACAAAACACTTTTGATTTACTTTTTTTTAGTTAATTTCTTATTCATCTCATTTTCTAGTGTAATAATATTTTTTGTCAATCCGTCTTTTGCCAATATGAATAGATAATGCTAACACATCTTAAAAAAATTTCCTATAAAAAACCTCTAAGATTGCATAAAAAAATATTGAGGTTGTGGAGGAAGGGGGTGTAGTGAAGTTTAATTTTGTACGAGTAGATCATGTGTTTTTGGATGAAAAAAAATAACTAAAAAAAATCGTTGATGTAAACAATTTTAGATCTCGAATTTTAGACAATAGCGCGACCTGTTGGGTCCAAAACTATCCCATGTTTGAAGCTGAAACTAATCATGCACATTCAAAAAACTTCATTGAAATCGGTTAGGGTTGACATGTGATTTTTATATTTTAAGATAATATTTTAAATAGTTTAAATGCGTTCAGAAGTAGAAAAAACTGTCTGGCATAGATAATAAAAATTATGTAGAAGAATTGATTTTATAAATAAAACTTTAAATAATAATTTAACTAAATATAGTACCCAAAAGAAAACATTAGAAACAAATAAAAAATTTTGGCGACTCTAACCCATCAAAAGACATAATTTTTTTCTAGACTTAATAATTCTGACTGTGTAAGCAAAACGATTGAAAATTATAACAATGTTATAAATACGAACAACAACAAAAAATGTATTTTCTGCAAAATAGCTAGCCGCTATATTCCTAATTTTTTTACCTTCCTTCTGCACTCACGTTAGTCTCACACCATACCCCCATTGTGAATACCGCACAAGACTCCGAACTTCTCCCAATCGACTGTAGCCAGTGAGACTATCGCATCCCCAATTGGGGTATGTTGTTAGGCTGAAGGTAGTTTGGAGGGTAAGGGATGGGGAAAACGAATTTTAGGAATTACTGGCTATTCAGAGCTGGTCACCAAACACGGCTAAAGTCATTTCAAGCGTTCCAATACTGAATGGTGGTCTTACAGCAGGGAGATACTGAGAGTATCTTCGACTCTTGAACGTACCACAAATACATAAAATATTATTTAAAATTAATATGTTGTGAAATATCACAAAATTAAATTAATAAAATTTACGTGCGCACGCCGGGATTTGAGCCCGTGACCACGGGATTGCTAGTCGAGAACTTTACCCCTCGACCGCGGAGGTCGTCAGATGCGCACTTATAAGTCCAACTGGCAGTTCAAAAAAAAGCCACCGTTATACGTTAACTTTAAAACAGTGTTTTTACAAGAAGAGAGAAAATTCTACAAAAAATTTTTTTATTTATAAATTTATTATATTAATTTGATTTTATTATTTTCGGGGTGTTCTGCGGGGTTATACACCATGCAGTTACGCCACTGTCCGATGCAGCTGCCCAATCACAACCAGCCGTCAGATGCAGACTGTTGCATCATTTATTAGTCATTTGGTGGCAGGAAGGGTGTCAAGCTAACGTCAGCGACAGAAAGCAGGATCGCCGTCCGTTCGTCCGGGCTGTGGCCCATTTCAGGCTAGTCCATATGAAATGGGCTCGCATTAGCACACCTATGTGTGATTGAATTCAATTGCGATTTTATTACATGACCAGCATTACCCGGCTTCGCCCGTGGAATACTTCCGCATGTGGCCGTTAAATGGTTCAGTAAAAAAAATATTTATCAAATGTGTAATCGTTGTCTGTTTGGACGTTGTTATTCGCATTTTATCAATATTATGGTACCTTCCTGCCTGAAAAAAGAATTGTTACTGAGATATTCCTTTAGAAAAAAATTATATTTCAAATAAATAAAAAACTACATAAAATATATGATGCTTTATAATTAAGTACGTAGGTTTAAGTTTTTATGTATTTACTTAGAAATCTTATGATTTTGGATTTGATTTATTAAATAAGCGAACTTTTTTGGATGCGAGGTCTACTAATGTTCACAGAACTACATAATATTATACACTGAGAACAATATTTTATCTTAATAGAACAATCTATTAGCGTGAATATTTCGAAGCCAGTTGCAAATGCAAGCAAGCGGGTAGTACAACTAGCTTTTTTCTCCATCAAACCACTATTCTATTCCTTTAAAACAAAGTTTAAATGTCACTGTCACAAGTTCCAAATAAAACATGTAAACTATTGAAGTGTCTGGCTTCAGTTTGCAGTCGATTGATTTAAGCTTAAATTCAGTACATGTCTTACAAGAAAGTTTACACAGGCTGTACGGAGTAAGAAACACAGCCTGGCGTGTACTTTGACACTATTGTCCCGACGAACTTTCGATACGCAAGTTTTCCACGGAGTGGTTTTAAGATCGGATGCTTTTCGCCAGCGGGTAAATTGTAGTTTATTAATGTGCTAGCTTTAATGTTTTAATGCTTTCAATTTTTTCGGTATTTTGGTAGAAAGAAGTCACTTTGTGGTTTGACGTAATAATGAAATAAAAACAATATTGAACTTTGTTAATAACCAAGAAATCTGCTTAACTTATTAAGCCGAACGGTTCCGCTTAACATGCGCATGGCCAGGGTACAAATTAAACAAACTGACTAATGAAGGTATGCAGAGAGAACGGACCGTCAAACAACTCGGTCTTGACACACACTTCTTGCCTCATTCATATTCATACATCATCTCATACACACTCTTCTATTATTCTGACTCTTAGCTTGATATCTGATTCTCTTGATCGTGCCATGTCTTCCTCGGGAGTTCTCAACTTCCGTTACCATTCGCATTTCCGTGATATATTCTCCTTACTTTCCTTTCTTCGCTCATTCGTTCTACATGCCCAAACCATTTAAGCGTCCATTTTTTAATCTTACCCATAACGCTTACATCAGCCTTGCACTCTTTGCGGATCTCCACATTTCTCACACGACCATACATGGTTTTACCACACATCTCAGTTCTACAGCATTTAGTCTACTTTCATCCTTTCTCAGCCGGTTCTATGCCTTACATCCACACATTGGGGTAGGTACCAGCACTCTATTGTGGACTGCTAACAACGCTTCTTTGGATTTTTTTTTGCTAGCGCCACCAACTGCGTTCAGTCAAATTAAACCAATGAAAAATTACATTATGTGTGCTCAAATATACATATATTGTGAGACAAAATATAAAATAGTGTAATGGAACAGTGAGACTGAAGAGAAAGAGACAGTAATGTTTGAATTTCGTCTTTTTTAAACCATTGTTCATTTATTCTATTTTATATTTTGTCGCACTCACTCTCTCTCTTATTTATAAACACACAATTTTCTTAACCATTTTAATTGGTACCCTGATGATGCTTGTGTTAAGCGAAACCAAACGGTATTAAAAAAAATTCCGTGATTTAAAACAAAGTTATTGTTTTATTTCATTAATAATTTTTATAATGGCTTAGTGTTTTCACCTATAATACTTTTAATGATGTGACTCCTTCAAGCCTTTATCATATACAGTTATATTTCTTAAAATGCTGTCAGAGTGTCGGAGGATTTGTGTGTATTTTCGCAAATCAAAATCCCAATAAATGGAATATTTCCGAGTTCAAAAACTAAATACGGTTTTTGATAGTTATTAAAATACGCTTTCAAATGTTATTATTAAAAATAAACACATAATTTTAAAAAAAGTTCTAAAAATTGCTCACCTTACGTGTTTTTGTCTAAACAGTGAAATAAAATTACTGATAGCAAAAGTACATATTTTATTAGAAAAATGTATTATTATCATTACCTACTGCCACCTCCATTTTTTATCGTTTCATACAAAAGTAATTACTATAAGATTGACAATCTTTGGTTTCATAGAAGTGTACACTTTAAATACTTTATAAAATTGAATTATAATTGAATATAAAGATTGATGTTTTTTCTTTCTAACAGCGTTTAGTTCGTATTTCTTACTATGACGGTAAGGGAGACAAAACGATTTCCATGAGACCATATTAGCCGTTTTAAAAAGAGAACAAATTGACTCTAGGGGTAAAGGCTGTTTGTTTCCAAAACCAAACAAATAGTCCGAGGAGTTAAGGTGTATTTCTCTTAAGAAAGTGAATGAGATAGCTGTCACCAGTTGTTATCAATCCGAAGCGCGCACGAGATACTACAAAAGTTCGGAAAGCATGCTTTCAGAGTGTCGGGCGCTGAAGACTTGGATAAGTGATATTTAATAAGGAGTATTCAAAATAAGGCTCATCACTTTAGAAAGTTTAATCCATTAATGGAAAACAGAAGCGCATACCTAATTTTCTTAGCTGTGCAGACCCGTTAGTACTAATCACGTATATTTGTTTTAGCAGCATGTAAATAAAATAAATATGTTACTATCGATTGACTATATTTTAGTTTTGCATAAAGTGACGGATTTTTTGATAAAATCATTTATTATTTTTTTTTAATTGAAATTACAAAGTAAGGTAGAAATTAATAATATATTAAATGGCGTTCTTAATTAACTAAAATAATTAGCAGTTAATAGAGAAATATTCTCGTTTATAACTGGGGAGCTAGTCTATTAACTTATACGATATTTATGTTTACAAAACAAGGTTTTAATGCAAATCACAAAGGATAACAAATTATTATAAGCAACAATTATGAGCATGAAACGCAAATATAAATTGAACCCAGGTGCACTAAACTACTGTGATACTTAGGCTTAGTAATTCAATAAACATTAGTATTTTGTTCAATAATTATTGCTCATTGATTGTTTATGGTAAATATCATTTACTTGTGCAAACTAATTGCTTAAAAATAGTGCGTGAATGAAGTTACAATAATTTTCCAGTAATTTTAACTTTCCCGATTTTATGTCCGGGTTAAATCTTCCCCATAGGAAAAACTAAACCCTTCCACAGACGATTCCACAAATGATCATCTAGTCAATCAATATTATGGAAGTGCATTATATAAGCAAAATAAATACAAAACAATACTAGAACAACACGTCAACTCACCAGAGATCAAATGGGAAAATAATTCACCGACTCCAGATATTTTCATATCAGAGGGTTCGGCTCGGTAGAACTCCTAACAGGGCCTATAAATCCTACTGATCCCTCAACATAAATATTTAAAAAAATCTTTCGCTATCCTACATGAATTCAAAATGACCGACTTTTGCATCTCTATATATATATTTTTTGATTGATCTAATACGCTAATATATTTGTTTTTTTTTATATATCTAATATCTAAACTAAAATATTATAATTATTAGATTAGAAAATTAAGGAAATACATATAAAAGAAATAACGGAATAGCAAAAACATAAATCTGAAAATAATCGGAAAATATCAATCAGTCTTTTGTTTAAGTAATATATATTATGTACTTATTTAAAGAAGAAAGATGGTCCATAATAGTCACTTTAGCTCCACACAAGAGGCCCTTAGATAAACAGCCCGTATCTTCTTTGGAGATGCTGTGTAGGGGATATTTTTAAGAAAATAAATAAGAAGATGTTTAGGAAGGAAATAGGCAAGAGTTCCCAGGGAGGCGGTACCCATACCGCCCCCAAAATTTGCCTACAATTTTAACATGAAGCTGTAGAGCCATTTATTTCAAATCAACCATAATAAACAATCAACCCACAGATTGGTAGACATTTTCCGTACAGCATCAGATTTAACATTATTTGTAAAATTATACTTCAAACATAGCTTCACAAGATTAAAATAAGTCTGGAATCAAAAAGAGGATAAAATATTATATTGCCTACCAAAAAACGTCAAGGTGAAAATTCCTCTTCGTCTTTGTAACCGTTTGAAAAGTTTTCTTTAATCGATGAAAAACTTGTTTCATAATCGTAATCGTAATTGAAAAAGTTGTCGCTAAGCTGAATAACTGAGCATCGAGGGCGATTATCCGACAAGAGAAAACAAACTC
Source organism: Hesperophylax consimilis (assembly GCF_061612785.1). Classification (NCBI taxonomy): domain Eukaryota; kingdom Metazoa; phylum Arthropoda; class Insecta; order Trichoptera; family Limnephilidae; genus Hesperophylax; species Hesperophylax consimilis. Next base: position 32,473,777 of record NC_142850.1, read on the forward strand.
CGCCGCAAATTTGTTAAATAACAAATTATTATAAAGTTCCACTTCATAGTCTGGAAAGTTTTGGAAATTTTCATCGAATAATTAAAGGCTTAATATTTTACAAATAAAAAAGTTTACACGTTTATGAAAGCACCAATCACCAGGCATTTTTTTTTATCAATTGCTTGACTTTTATTGTATTTAATCTTACAATTGTAGAGCGGTAGAATCCACATTACTGTAAATATTTAAAAAAAACACTGTGGAATCGGTATAAATTTTTTTCTAAAACTGTTATTTTTCAAACGAGGTCTACATAACCTTTTTAGTTCATTCGACGAACACCTTGAATACTTAAGATTAATACACTTAAAATTAGTAGGCAATTATTTTCACAGAAAATAATTCACGGCCATCTTGATACTACATGTCTTATAAATATTTTAAAAATTTTTCTCAATTTACATTGATTAAGACGCTGGCGCTCTAGCATGTTTCACCTCATATCGCCTATTTTAGCCCTCTGACCCAAATTTGTCGCCTATGCGTTAAGATAGAATGTGTGCTGAAGTAGACATTTTCGCTGATAATTTATACGCATTCAGAAAAAAATGTTCTGCTGTTACTAAAAATATTTTGCACCAATTATATTATTTATTTCAAAGAAAATTTACATTGGATGATACATTTTGAATGTTATTTCAACCACTATGCTAGGGATGTAGGGATGTCACTGTGGTTATGGCGGGAGATGTTTACAGATTGAAGGTTTTAATAATATACATAATAGTTAGTAAATTAGTTAGTACAATTCCGATTTGGTTAGTATTTTATACATTAAATAAACATTTAATAATTTTTTAAACATTCATAAGTATTATATTTTAAATGAATTTAGTCAATTGAGGAATGTGAGAGATGTGTGGTTGGAGATTAGGGGGTAAATTGTAGAATGTATGGGTGTTGCAATTGAAATGTGTGATATTAGGATTCATAGAGTTATTTGTATTTTGAAAGTATGAAGTGGAGTTTCTTTTTTTAGGATATCAGGGAGAAGGTTGAAGGTTTTGGGAGCTAGGTAGGTGAATTGTCTTTTTGCTGATGTAGATAAAGTTTAGGTACATTGTAGTGTCATTTAGTTATATTTCTGGTGATGTGATTGTGTTGTAAGAGTGTTTTTTACAAGAAATGTGTTTAAATGGAGTTGACGTATATTTAAATAAAAAGTCGGATATTGAGGAATATCTTGTCGGTCGCTTATTGATAAAACGTATTACCATTTTTTGGGCTTTTTGCAGAGGATCAATAAGAGTTTGAGCCACAGACATAGGAATTAATAGACGAGAAGATAAAGGCGAGGGGTAAAATCAACTGTTGAAGAACGAAGGGAGTGAAGATGACTGTGATTCGTCAATAAATCAATCTGACAGTAAATAGGCATCTCGCATTATAATATCACCATTTACTTCTTAAAAGTAAAATCTGCTTTGAATGAATAGACATTTTTACATGGGAGCGCAAATTACTCGCCACGTTATGAACAAATTTGCGAAGTCCAAATTCGGCAAAGTAAGGCAGCCTCTATATTCAGAGTCGTAGTTAGTTTCAGAGTATTTAGTTAAGACACTTTTATAAATGTTCATAATTTACTTCCCAGCAACCAACCAGCTTTGTGTTTCGCGTCCAGACGTTTCTCGATGTGATAGTAACAACTGATTCATATTATACGATGTGAATATGCTTAAAATAAAATAAAATAATGCTTATATATGGAATGTAATACGACAATTGGGTTTATTCTCTTTTTTCGCATCTATTTTTACCAGTTTTCATAGTACAAGTAAACATTTTGCCGTGTTATTTCGTAAAATGAACCGATGATGCCTCGACCATAGTTCGCACAAGAATGATGACGTCACGTTTTCAAATATCACTTGAGGCCGTACGCGAGCCCAGCCGGCTCAATGGAACCGGTATGGGGAGTGGGGATAATACGCTTTTAATCACTTAGGGCAGGTCTACTAATATTCATATGTCTATGGTTTGAGCACAGCCACTCCTAATGAGCATATTATACTGATTTAAGTGTTGTACGAGTAAAGATATTTCGAAGAGTTCGAAACACATAAGGCTAATTCCAACATAGATGTTGATCAATCAAGACTCCCAGATATTTTTTATTGGTGACGTGTTCCAAATTTAGGCAATTACAGGAAGAATCAGGTTTTTGACAGAAGTCAATTATTATTTTTTTATTGTTAGTAAGTAGGGTACCAAAGGTTATAAATAGGCTGAAGGTTATTAATTATATTACTTTATGTATTACGTGTGTCTATTTGTCTCTTGCCTGTCTTTGAATTATTTGTTATGTGACTGAGCTTTAATAATTTTGTGTTTTTATTTTTGTATACAAAATATTCTTGTATATACAAATTAATATATCCTATGTTTGAGTACATTTGTGTAATTGTACGTAAATTTTTGTGTATTAACTGAGGTTTGATTAACTGATCATTTGAAAAATAACTGTATTTTATTTATCTATGTACTGACATATAAAAAAATGTTAAATCCATGTTTATAATGAATGATTAATTTAAAAACCTTTCTAACTATGTTCCACTTATTTACTTTAGACCAAACCGATTTCAATTGGAGAAATCTACAAAACATAATGTGTAACCATTAAAATAATAAAAATAATATATACATTATCAACAGTGAGCTCTTACATAAAAGAATAGATAATGTAAAAAAACAACATTAATTGACAATTAATTAAAACAAAATTTAAAATATATCTATATTTTTTAGTTAAATTTGTACGTATGTCATAATAATGTTGTGGAGTTTCTGGCAAACAGATGAAAGTTAGTCTGATAGAGACTTGGGTACATTGCATTTCCTTAAAATTTGTACGTATGTCATAATAATGTTGTGGAGTTTCTGGCGAACAGATGAAAGTTAGTCTGATAGAGACTTGGGTACATTGCATTTCCTTAAAATTTGTACGTATGTCATAATAATGTTGTGGAGTTTCTGGCGAACAGATGAAAGTTAGTCTGATAGAGACTTGGGTACATTGCATTTCCTTAAAATTTGTACGTATGTCATAATAATGTTGTGGAGTTTCTGGCGAACAGATGAAAGTTAGTCTGATAGAGACTTGGGTACATTGCATTTCCTTAAAATTTGTACGTATGTCATAATAATGTTGTGGAGTTTCTGGCGAACAGATGAAAGTTAGTCTGATAGAGACTTGGGTACATTGCATTTCCTTAAAATTTGTACGTATGTCATAATAATGTTGTGGAGTTTCTGGCGAACAGATGAAAGTTAGTCTGATAGAGACTTGGGTACATTGCATTTCCTTAAAATGAGCTATAGGGAATTCCGTTCTCCGGTCACTCTTTATTCTCAAACCGTGAATAGTACAGTTCAGTAGTTCCAAATCTTTTGAAAATGCAGAGAATAATTATAAGAATAGAAGAGGTCTATAAAATTTAAAATGAAATGGCAATAAAATATGTATTTTTTAATGATAAACTAATATTTATAAGGCAAGGTTTTTATGCGTAGCACAAAGGATAACAAATTATTATAAGCATTAATTACTCGCCTGAAACACTCATACTAATTGAAAATATCTCCTGAGTAAAAATAAATGCCGCCGACAGTAATTGAACTCGCACCTTCCGATGTCTGGTAATGTGCTATGGATCACTGAGCTACGTCCGCTTATTCTCAACCCGCCAAATAATTCAATATGTACAAGTACTTCATTCGACAATCACTGCTAACAAAATTTATTTTTTACAGGTGAAAAAATATAATAAGCAGTTATTTTCGAATAAAATACTTGCACATATTGAATAAGCCGATGTAGGTCAGTGGTCCAAAGCATCTGAACGGGCATCAGAAGGTGCGGGTTCAATTCCCGTCGGCGACATTTATTTTTACTCGGGAGATATTTTCAATTTGTATGGATATTTCAGGCGAGTAAAACTTTAATAATTTGTTATAAAATATGAAATTGCAAAAAAAAAATCCTTTTGAAGTTCTCGAGTTCTTTTTTCATGTAGATCGCCATGACGAACGTTTGTAAGTTCACAGTGATGGGAATGTTTTCTGGAAGAGTCCCAATCAACCGGAGAAAAAAAAAGTGGAATTACTTTGCAATCCAGATCTGGTAACGAAACTGGCAACGAAGATTCTAAATGGTGGCCACTCACCAAGATTATTACTGATGACTTCTGTTTTCAATAATATCGATAAAAGTCAATTCTAAAACATACTTCCGCCTTCATCTTCTTTTCCCTACAATACTATGGCTTAACACCCGGGCGACACATAGTGTATCTGCAACGAACTAGGAATATGATCTCATAACAACGTCAAAGAACAATACTTCATAACAAAATAAAAATATTTGTAAGTTTTCAATTCTTGAAATGGTATCCTCGGGATCTACTTACAAGTTATGTTTCTTTCCCCGATAGGCTTCTTAGCTCGAGTTTGCCAGACTTAAGTTAAGTTAAGTTATAACTTCGCATAACATCCAGCCATTATTATACCGAGAATTGGAAACTGATATGCGAGCACTCTTGATAACTTTAAAGTGTGCGCCGGCTAAGTCGTATTTTAAAAGTTTTCTTATGCCGGCAACTTCTCCACTAACACTGAATAGGAAAAACCGATAGAAGCGTGCAATGGGCGTGTCCGTATGCTTTAAGTAAGCTAAACTTTGCTTCTGGATAGTGATAATTTATTTGCTATATAATTAATTGTAGTTTTGACGCATTCCGATAGATGGCGCTATCTCGTTTTACGGAGATAGCCGAATACAACCGAATGCTAGGCGGTCGTCCATTCCGTCAACCGGCAGCAGGGATGCCATACCTACCGAAATTTTGGTATATATACCACTTTTAGCAAAAATTTATGACTTTGTGAAATATAACCCAATTATTTTTTAAATCTCTCAATTTTTGTTGTAATCCACAGAAAATATATACCCTTTATATCGATTCGAATATGTTGTGGGGAATTACTATTCTCTGAAATTCTCTAGATCCGGGGGAATCCAGTACTGAGCCATCGAGCATACCACCAAATCTTAAAAGTAGGAAAATAAAAATTTTGGGCATACCGTCACTGATCTACCACATATAAATATTTTGACAAGCTACCGATTTTTGTCACTAATCCACTGAATTTTTCACTCATATCTAACCATTATCATTTTAGCGATATTGCATCACTGAGCGGCAGAACTTTTTTTAACTTTTCTGAATAGATCAGTCGTTCTTAGCTCTGTAGATATCTCACTCCAGGATTGTTATATTGAATAAATAAGTATTGTAATTGGAACTACGTCAATTATTTACATGAATACAATCCCTTGCTCTCACATTAAGAAGAACAGTACAGTTATCTTTCAATTCAGTATGTCACACCTACAGGGTTTATTCATTCAGTGTCGACGATTTTCACTTTATAAAGTCGGCCCAAAGTAATGGACACAAATAATAATCAGCTTTCAATAAAAATAACTATTATTTTTCGAAGAATTTAACTTTTGATTTGTAGCTCATTTGGTTTTCCCTTATTCCAAAGGGAAATAGAGCACTGATGGACGCATCATTAAACGAAATAGTCCGTCTTAAGACGTTTTTAGAACCAATTCTAAAGCTTGTTAGTTAATAATCAGTTAAAAATTAATAAAATACTTCGTTTTAACCACTTTTATTGTTTATTACCAACATGTTTCATGAGCAACGCTCACTTCTTCAGGGTTTTTGATAAAACTAATTATAAATAATAGACATAAACAATGGTGTCAATAGATAAATAATATACATAGACAATGGTGTCATTAAAAAATAATAGACAAAAACAATGACAACAATTAAAAGATAAAACGGATAGGGGAAAGAGAGGCAATATGGAACAATTTACAAAGGGAATAGGTTTAATATTGGGTCATTTAAAAATAATTTTTGATTGTTAATAATATTCAATTTTGCGTTCACACTCTTTCTAATCTCTAAAATTTCTAGTTTATCTAACTGGATGCCATTGACATTACAATGTATTAATTCTATTCCAGTATTGAAGTTAAAAGTATGACTAGTTTCCAACAAATGGTTGGCAAACTCCGAGAAACTGTTATTATTTAAAGATTTCATATGTTCTTTAATCCTTATTTCAAAGTTTCTCGAAGTTTTTCCTATATAAAAGAAACCACAATCATTACACTTCAATTTATAAATTCCAGATTTTTTCATTTTTGGATCTCTGTCTTTATTATTTACTATGTAATTTTTAAGTTTATTATTTGCATAAAATACAGGAAGAATTTCATTCGGTACATTTTTTGTTAACCAATTAGAAATTTTATTATTAAAATACATAATTTTCCTCCATTTATTCTTTTTCTCGTCCTTTTGTACAGGATAGATGTATGATTTAAGAAATTTATTCTTATATTTTTTATTAAGAATGTTTTCAATTAAATTGGTGTTATATCCATTATTGGTTGCAATTTGCTTAATGATATTGAGTTCCTTTGAAAAATTGTTAAGAGATAGGGGTACATTAACTAGTCTATGAATCATAGAATGGAAAGCAGACATTTTTTGAGAAAATGGATGATTTGAGGTGTTATGGATTATAATGTCTGTGTATGTATTTTTACGAAAAATATTAAATTCAAATTTGTTATTAATTATTGAAATATTTAAATCCAAAAAATTTATACTCAAATTTTGGCAAATCTCTACGGTAAATTTTATGTTTTTATGGAGTTTGTTTAAGAAATTAAGAAAAATATTAAGTTGTCTCAATGTACCTGTCCACACACAAAATACATCATCCACGTATCTCTTCCAACAATGTATGTATTTTAATAATAACGCACCGCTGTTAAAAATCTTGTTTTCTAAATTATTTATAAATATATCCGCGACCAAAGGGCTGGTACTAGCACCCATTGCCAAACCATCTTTTTGTTTGAAAATATTGTCATTGAATTGAAAATAGTTTTGTTTTAAAACAATATTAAATAATAAATTTAAATCCTGAGATAAGTCATTTGATAAAATTGATGAACTTTTATTTTCATCAATTTTATCAAATGGAATGGTTCGAGTGATCATGGAACCATTGTGTAATATTCTGTATTTGGTGTGGGGCATTACAATTCTGTATCGGGATCAAAGTTTTCTTTCGGCAGAGAGTAGGAAAAAATTCCTTACAGTGTAAATCTTTTTTTAAATGAATCTTGAAGTACTATCTTATCTTTGAATCAAAGGTTCATAGTACCTGTTCAATAAAATCAACTATACAGAATTTTTTTCTGTCCCTAATTAATTTTAACATACCTTTCAGACCTATCCACCACACAGAACTATTCTAATTACAAATCAAATAATATACAACATTGAAATTTTTTCGGACTCACCGACCACATTTTAAAGAGCATCATGTCAATTATATAAATTATTTAAGGTAAGTAAGTAAGTTTTGGTAAGTACTCAACGTATCGACCACAAATAATAAATTACAATGGAACATATTGTTAATATCAACTATTAAATATTTATTGTGCATCACGTCCAATTGTAACATAACATGACGGCCAACTTGTCCTCCTCTCGACTAGCAAGCCGGATGTCGCGGTTTCAAATCACGGCAATCAATTCAAATGTTATTTGAATAATTTGTGTTATTTCGAATTTTACTCATTAAAAATATAATAAAGTATATTTGTGGCACATGTCAGAGTGGAAAGCATTTTCAATATTGCCCTGGTGTTAGACCACCATTCAGAATTAAGAAAGTTGCTTGAAATGACTTTGGCCGTGTATGGTTACCAGATTTGAATATCTGGGTACTTTCCCACCTTCTTCTTCCTTATCTACTTTACCTCCCTGCTACCTTCAACCTCACAACATACCCCATTGTAAGGTGCCATTGTCTCAATGCCAGGGGGGATCCCATTGTCTCACTGATTCCAGACAGTTGGGACTGGTGCGGCTTGACGTAAAAAATGTACTGTTTTGTTTCCATAGTATGAATAAATAAATATTTAATTTTCCGTCTCTTTCAGTCATGAATTTCTTTTTTGATTTCACGCAATATAAACAATCATCAATTATTTAGAAAAAATATATTGGATTTTGTTCTCATTCTATGTTCATCCTGTATACATAATTTTGGATGCAGTGCCCTCACCTGAAAGCTGGTAAGTCTTTGCAAGAATAATCTCAAATTTGATAGGCTTTGTTTGGAGTTTTGAGTAGTTTCCCGTAAGCTCGGTGTCTTTTCAACCATGGAAATAATTGATAATACTATGCAAGTGTTAGTGCCTACTTAGCATGGTACTTAACAAAGTTTTCGAAGGATTTAAAAAACACGGTATTATCTTGCCTTTTTTAATTTTACAAAGAAGATAAATTAAAAACTCGTACTGATAACTTATTTAAACGATTTGGGGTCGGTAGTGTCTCCAAACCACCAACTTTTTGCATAAAAACTGAATTCATCATAATCGATCATAATTTATACGAAAATTATGGTCACGTATACAAATTGGGAGGTAGGTTAACACCTATCAGGTACGGGGGTTCCATCGAAGCCAGAGTAAAGTTGGCCTCTCAGAAGCTGGGCGTACTTTACAGGGCCCGCAGATACTTTAATAGTACACAACTGCTGACCCTGTACAAATCGCAAGTGCGCCATACTGTCGAATTTGGCAGCCATCTCTGGTCCGGAGCCCCTAAATACCTGAAAAAAACCCTTGACTCTGTGCAAAAATGGGCGGTCCGTTTGATAGATTCCCCAATCTTAACAAACGGACTGCAATCTTTAGCGCACAGGCGTCAGGTAGGTATGCTGTCCTTGTTCTATCGGTATTACAATGGAAGATGCTCTGAGGAACTAGCGTCATTGATCCCTTCGGCACCAGTGCGTAGTCGGGATTCGCGCCAAACGCGCGCCCAACATTTGTACACGGTTGACATTTGTCACATGAGAACGGGTCGTTTCTACGATTCGTTCTTAAGTTCAACAGCTCGGCCGTGGAACGAACTGCGGGCCTCTGTGTTTCCTCCCTCCTACAACATGGGACTCTTCAAGACCCATGTTCACTCCTTACTCTCCACAAAAAGACCCTCCACACAGCATCCCCAAAGATGACATAGGCCCTGAGGGAAATTATTTTCTTCAGGGCCTCCTGTGTGGAGTGAATATAAAAAAAAAATAAAAAAATGCCCTAGGTAACCCCAATTAGTTGTAGGGGTACCCAGGTTAAATGGTTGAGGTGTGTTCAGGATGTGCCTACCCACCAGCTGCGTGGCGTGACAGATCTGGAGAGACTGGTTACCCAACAATAATACCTTTTGCCTTCCTAAAACTTCATCTCCTTAAAAAGATCCTCCACACAGCATCCCAAAAGACGACAAAGGCCCTGATGAAAATTATTTTCCTCCGTGCCTTGAATCTTACAATGGAATCAAATTAAGTACAGTGAAGTGAAATATAATTCAGATTATGTATCTGAAACACAACATTTTATAAAATTTGAAATCATAACAATTTGTGACTCGACAAAAATAATGTTTTTTTGCTCAGTTTAGATCACTTATTCTTTTTAGATCACCTCGAGATCTACACGACAACCCGTTTCGTTGCGGAGTTTTACTGATATTCTGTCGGTCAGAGAGAATTATGAGGCTCGTATCTAATGATGTAAGCGCGCTAATAAGATCTATTTTTAGAAGATATTGATAGACCCACTTGGCACCACAACCCTTGGGTCACGAGATATATTTAAATATTAAAAAGCTCGGAGGAGGACGAAAGACTTTTTAAAAAGTTTCTTACATTAAAAACACTAATATTATATTTACCCGCAGAAGTAGGCAGTTATCAGATACAGGGGATAAAAGGGGATTCTAATGCGTTTTCTGGAGAAAAATAAGGGCATATTTTGTTTTCTGTAGTTTATTTAATAATGTCAGCTCTTGATGAGATAAGATACAGGAAAGATGACATCTCACACCAAAAAGGATTTTTTTAATTTTCGAAAATGGTTTAATCTACGTTAAATAGACTTTTTTTATCATAAAGACTTACTGCATCTAATTTAAACCTGTCTTTTGTTGAAATCTTTTTCAATGGCTTCGACCGCCGAAATAGCTATCATGCAAAAACAATCCTGTGTACAGTATTGCTTTTAAACCAAAACACTTAAAATGGTGTTCGGATACTGGTGGTGCAGCAGAAAATTATAACCATCTGCTGCAGATGGAGAGCCTAAACAAACAAAGTGTTTTTCGATTTAATAATTTGTAAAAGAAAATTTCAATATTTTATAATGAAGTAACTATTGGGGCCGGGTTTACGCTTCGACGCATTTTGAAAGACAAAAAATTCCAGAGAAAAAAATTTTTACCGAAAACAAAAACAACTTACATTTTCTCGAAAACTAAAGCTCAAATTAAAAAGACATCAGCCAAAATTGACTCCAAATGGGAGGTAGATTCACCAATTATATCGTTTATACCATGAGTTTCCGAACACCGCGTTTAAGAAACTTTTCTTGTATCGAAATTAAATGTTCCTCAAAGGCGATTTGTAAAGTCAACAGCCGTTCAAATCTAATTAGATTTGACAACAGCAAGTGAATGATGAAACATTTATAAAAAAGGTCAAACTTAATACTTTGCCAAAATGTTAAATTTTCCAATTAAGTCATACTATTTTACTAAGTTGTTTGTTTTATTTTATATTTCCGATTGTAAATGTTCATTGCTGTAGTGACATGATGAACGCATATTTCACAAGTTCAATAATTATTTTTTTTTAGATTTAATTCAAATCAAATTTAATAATATAACTGTTAAGTCCTGCAATTATTTTTTGGTTTTTTGTTATTGTTACAGCTGTTTCGGCTTTCAAAGCCATTTTCAAACTCAGGCGAAAAAAAAGCCGAAACAGCTGTAACAATAACAAAAACCAAAAATACTTGTTGAAATTAATAATTATATTATTAAATTGTGTTTTAATTAAATAAAAAAAAAAATGGATTTCTACTAATTAGACACAAAAACAATAAATAGGTTCATTACGTACAATTACCGCCCATTTGACCGAGATATAATTTTATAGTTATATAATTTTTTTTTTTCTTTCTATTTAATTATTTGTCTACGTAATAATTTGTTTATTTTTGTTCAATATACGAAGAAAGCATTAATAAACAAAAGTGTTGTCACTTATCACTATCATGGCATTATTTATTTTATTAAAAAGTTAAAATTATCATTTGAATTTTTTGATAAAATAAAGTAAATTTTAGATTATTGTAGAAATAAAATAAAATTACAAAGAGAAAATGTTTTTGTTTCAAACCACTTTACTATATTATATATGTCCAAATATGTTTTATTATATATTTCGACATATATAATAAAATAAAGTGTTTTAAAACAAAAAAAACTTTTTACATTTTATATAATTTCAAGCCACAAAGTGTTTGCTTTCTTCGATAATAATATAAAATTATACCAAACAAAAATTCCACGGCGAGAATCTAACTCCGGTCAACTGCTTGTAAGGCAACTGCGATGACCATTACACCACAAACGAGTAAGTAATGCGGCATAAAGTTTTACGAAATTATATATTGTTAAATTTAATAATATCAATACAATGTACTAGTTAACTGTACAACTGTGTATGTTAATAATTCTAACGAATAAATCATAACTATCCTAATCAATCATGACCTCATTAGTCCCCAAAAATAAGTCTAGTTCCCATTGTTAGTAATTATGACCGTACTGTCAAGCTCGTGTCATGTCCGAGCGGTATCATAAATTAAACTCTATTCCAGGGCAAATAATTCTGTTTGCTATCCATGAATTATATTATTTAGCACTCATAATAGATTAAGCGAACACCGTGACGTTAAGTTGAGCCACTAATCATGGCCTAGTTTAGTGGAGTAGAGCATAATACTGTCATAATATTCTGTCTATTTTGTAGTACAGTAATAATTATTGTTTTTTTTTTTAGAAAAAGTAATAATTATTTCATTTGGTTTTATTTATGGATATATCTATTAATTTACGGTAAAATTACCTTTAAGAACATACACCCTTAATAAATAAGGGGTCTTAAAATGTACACAACTGATACATTTCAAGGGTTTAGAATCACAGGGGCCGAAAACAGAGTTTTGAGATAAACGCAAATAAAGATTGGAATGCTAATATACCCAACTGCATTTTTAAACGTCTGTATGTAAGAGATCTTTGTGTCACTAGTAAATATGATTATGGCAAGACACCGAAACCAAGCCTAAATGTATGACAAACAACAGTTTTTGTAGTTAGACCCCTGTGATCTTAAGCTCGTGTTTTATATTGAAGTTGTGTACATTTTATAACACGTTTATTAGTAAGGCCCCGAGAAAATAAACATTCTTAAACGTTGAATGAACAAAATCGTGTAATTTACAAACCCAAAAACATACATTTTTACAAATTTACAAACCTGAACAAATACATTCTTACAAATTTACAAACATGAACAAATAGATTTTTTTAAATTTACAAACCTGAAAAAACACATTTTAAAAAATTTCCAAATCTGAAGAAATACATTTTTACAAATTTACAAACCTGAACAAATACATTTTTACAAATTTACAAACCTGAACAAATACATTTTTAAAGTCTCTTGTTGAGATAAGCGTAACATTAATGTTTTTATCAGACCTCACTTTAAAACAAATAAGTGTGGGTTTGAAAAGGTATATTATTAATAAAAATAATAATTGGATAGTATGTAATAGTTGATTTTGAAAATGCAAATACAAAGGTAAATACAAATATAAAGGTGATTGTCCGGTCAAGAATCATTCAAATGACTAGAAAGCATATTATGTATTTGGTAACTTTACATTCAAATTCCAAAGAGGTAAAGTCTGTGTGAATAATATTTCATTGTCTGAGAAGAATAAATGAGTTTGTTGAATAAACCCATTACAATTACATTTTGGCTCACTAAAAGTAATAGTGATTGGTTAATTGGGATTAGTAAAACTCACTCAAAAGGTTCTCTCTTAAAATTTGTAACCTTATTCTTATAGATAATATTACTGAGTTAAATATGTTATAATCTCTGTGGGGAGCCTGTTACGTCTGGCGGTTGCAGTAGTCCTGGATGATAGTTGCATAGAATTTCACGTTAGGGAAAACCAGCTGAATGTCAGAAATAAACACATCAAGAATAATAATCACAATCTCAGTTGTGTGCACTTGTGACTGGTGGTTGGGAAATAATTGAATGACGGTTGTTTAGAACCAGCTGAACATTGAAATTAAATTAAATAAACACATCAAGAATAATAATCACAATCTCAGTTGTGTGCACTTGTGACTGGTGGTTGGGAAATAATTGAATGACGGTTGTTTAGAACCAGCTGAACATTGAAATTAAATTAAATAAACACATCAAGAATAATAATCACAATCTCAGTTGTGTGCACTTGTGACTGGTGGTTGGGAAATAATTGAATGACGGTTGTTTAGAACCAGCTGAACATTGAAATTAAATTAAATAAACACATCAAGAATAATAATCACAATCTCAGTTGTGTGCACTTGTGACTGGTGGTTGGGAAATAATTGAATGACGGTTGTTTAGAACCAGCTGAACATTGAAATTAAATTAAATAAACACATCAAGAATAATAATCACAATCTCAGTTGTGTGCACTTGTGACTGGTGGTTGGGAAATAATTGAATGACGGTTGTTTAGAACCAGCTGAACATTGAAATTAAATTAAATAAACACATCAAGAATAATAATCACAATCTCAGTTGTGTGCACTTGTGACTGGTGGTTGGGAAATAATTGAATGACGGTTGTTTAGAACCAGCTGAACATTGAAATTAAATTAAATAAACACATCAAGAATAATAATCACAATCTCAGTTGTGTGCACTTGTGACTGGTGGTTGGGAAATAATTGAATGACGGTTGTTTAGAACCAGCTGAACATTGAAATTAAATTAAATAAACACATCAAGAATAATAATCACAATCTCAGTTGTGTGCACTTGTTACTGGTGGTTGGGAAATAATTGAATGACGGTTGTTTAGAACCAGCTGAACATTGAAATTAAATTAAATAAACACATCAAGAATAATAATCACAATCTCAGTTGTGTGTACTTGTGACTGGTGGTTGGGAAATAATTGAATGACGGTTGTTTAGAACCAGCTGAACATTGAAATTAAATTAAATAAACACATCAAGAATAATAATCACAATCTCAGTTGTGTGCACTTGTGACTGGTGGTTGGGAAATAATTGAATGACGATTGTTTAGAACCAGCTGAACATTGAAATTAAATTAAATAAACACATCAAGAATAATAATCACAATCTCAGTTGTGTGCACTTGTGACTGGTGGTTGGGAAATAATTGAATGACGGTTGTTTAGAACCAGCTGAACATTGAAATTAAATTAAATAAACACATCAAGAATAATAATCACAATCTCAGTTGTGTGCACTTGTGACTGGTGGTTGGGAAATAATTGAATGACGGTTGTTTAGAACCAGCTGAACATTGAAATTAAATTAAATAAACACATCAAGAATAATAATCACAATCTCAGTTGTGTGCACTTGTGACTGGTGGTTGGGAAATAATTGAATGACGGTTGTTTAGAACCAGCTGAACATTGAAATTAAATTAAATAAACACATCAAGAATAATAATCACAATCTCAGTTGTGTGCACTTGTGACTGGTGGTTGGGAAATAATTGAATGACGGTTGTTTAGAACCAGCTGAACATTGAAATTAAATTAAATAAACACATCAAGAATAATAATCACAATCTCAGTTGTGTGCACTTGTGACTGGTGGTTGGGAAATAATTGAATGACGGTTGTTTAGAACCAGCTGAACATTGAAATTAAATTAAATAAACACATCAAGAATAATAATCACAATCTCAGTTGTGTGCACTTGTGACTGGTGGTTGGGAAATAATTGAATGACGGTTGTTTAGAACCAGCTGAACATTGAAATTAAATTAAATAAACACATCAAGAATAATAATCACAATCTCAGTTGTGTGCACTTGTGACTGGTGGTTGGGAAATAATTGAATGACGGTTGTTTAGAACCAGCTGAACATTGAAATTAAATTAAATAAACACATCAAGAATAATAATCACAATCTCAGTTGTGTGCACTTGTGACTGGTGGTTGGGAAATAATTGAATGACGGTTGTTTAGGACCAGCTGAACATTGAAATTAAATTAAATAAACACATCAAGAATAATAATCACAATCTCAGTTGTGTGCACTTGTGACTGGTGGTTGGGAAATAATTGAATGACGATTGTTTAGAACCAGCTGAACATTGAAATTAAATTAAATAAACACATCAAGAATAATAATCACAATCTCAGTTGTGTGCACTTGTGACTGGTGGTTGGGAAATAATTGAATGACGGTTGTTTAGAACCAGCTGAACATTGAAATTAAATTAAATAAACACATCAAGAATAATAATCACAATCTCAGTTGTGTGCACTTGTGACTGGTGGTTGGGAAATAATTGAATGACGGTTGTTTAGAACCAGCTGAACATTGAAATTAAATTAAATAAACACATCAAGAATAATAATCACAATCTCAGTTGTGTGCACTTGTGACTGGTGGTTGGGAAATAATTGAATGACGGTTGTTTAGAACCAGCTGAACATTGAAATTAAATTAAATAAACACATCAAGAATAATAATCACAATCTCAGTTGTGTGCACTTGTGACTGGTGGTTGGGAAATAATTGAATGACGGTTGTTTAGAACCAGCTGAACATTGAAATTAAATTAAATAAACACATCAAGAATAATAATCACAATCTCAGTTGTGTGCACTTGTGACTGGTGGTTGGGAAATAATTGAATGACGGTTGTTTAGAACCAGCTGAACATTGAAATTAAATTAAATAAACACATCAAGAATAATAATCACAATCTCAGTTGTGTGCACTTGTGACTGGTGGTTGGGAAATAATTGAATGACGGTTGTTTAGAACCAGCTGAACATTGAAATTAAATTAAATAAACACATCAAGAATAATAATCACAATCTCAGTTGTGTGCACTTGTTACTGGTGGTTGGGAAATAATTGAATGACGGTTGTTTAGAACCAGCTGAACATTGAAATTAAATTAAATAAACACATCAAGAATAATAATCACAATCTCAGTTGTGTGCACTTGTGACTGGTGGTTGGGAAATAATTGAATGACGGTTGTTTAGAACCAGCTGAACATTGAAATTAAATTAAATAAACACATCAAGAATAATAATCACAATCTCAGTTGTGTGCACTTGTGACTGGTGGTTGGGAAATAATTGAATGACGATTGTTTAGAACCAGCTGAACATTGAAATTAAATTAAATAAACACATCAAGAATAATAATCACAATCTCAGTTGTGTGCACTTGTGACTGGTGGTTGGGAAATAATTGAATGACGGTTGTTTAGAACCAGCTGAACATTGAAATTAAATTAAATAAACACATCAAGAATAATAATCACAATCTCAGTTGTGTGCACTTGTGACTGGTGGTTGGGAAATAATTGAATGACGGTTGTTTAGGACCAGCTGAACATTGAAATTAAATTAAATAAACACATCAAGAATAATAATCACAATCTCAGTTGTGTGCACTTGTGACTGGTGGTTGGGAAATAATTGAATGACGATTGTTTAGAACCAGCTGAACATTGAAATTAAATTAAATAAACACATCAAGAATAATAATTACAATCTCAGTTGTGTGCACTTGTGACTGGTGGTTGGGAAATAATTGAATGACGGTTGTTTAGAACCAGCTGAACATTGAAATTAAATTAAATAAACACATCAAGAATAATAATCACAATCTCAGTTGTGTGCACTTGTGACTGGTGGTTGGGAAATAATTGAATGACGGTTGTTTAGAACCAGCTGAACATTGAAATTAAATTAAATAAACACATCAAGAATAATAATCACAATCTCAGTTGTGTGCACTTGTGACTGGTGGTTGGGAAATAATTGAATGACGGTTATTTAGAACCAGCTGAACATTGAAATTAAATTAAATAAACACATCAAGAATAATAATCACAATCTCAGTTGTGTGCACTTGTGACTGGTGGTTGGGAAATAATTGAATGACGGTTGTTTAGAACCAGCTGAACATTGAAATTAAATTAAATAAACACATCAAGAATAATAATCACAATCTCAGTTGTGTGCACTTGTGACTGGTGGTTGGGAAATAATTGAATGACGGTTGTTTAGAACCAGCTGAACATTGAAATTAAATTAAATAAACACATCAAGAATAATAATCACAATCTCAGTTGTGTGCACTTGTGACTGGTGGTTGGGAAATAATTGAATGACGGTTGTTTAGAACCAGCTGAACATTGAAATTAAATTAAATAAACACATCAAGAATAATAATCACAATCTCAGTTGTGTGCACTTGTGACTGGTGGTTGGGAAATAATTGAATGACGGTTGTTTAGAACCAGCTGAACATTGAAATTAAATTAAATAAACACATCAAGAATAATAATCACAATCTCAGTTGTGTGCACTTGTGACTGGTGGTTGGGAAATAATTGAATGACGGTTGTTTAGAACCAGCTGAACATTGAAATTAAATTAAATAAACACATCAAGGATTTTAATGATTAGATTTATCACGATTTACAAACATTAAATTTACGTACCAAATCCTTTCACTTGGTCAAATATTTACCACATACTTTCAGGACCACCAGTTAAATATAATTTTATTTCATGGCACTCGTCCATCTTTTCTTTGCGTATACATATTACATTTCTACAGATGTGTCCTATAACATTTAGTTTCTATGTATGTACTCTACATAACTTTCTTTTCTTTTAACCACTAGGGTCCACCATATATTGCAGAGCGATTGTGTCTCTAAACATTCCTTTTGCCCTTTTCGGTAACACTCAGATATTAGTTACTACTTAAAATTAATCATTAAGTAATGCAAAACGGTAAAAGCGATATTGTAACCCTTTAGGGAGGGTTAACCGTTAGAATGCTATTCAGCGCTATCGTGCTGTAAGAATTAGTCACGAAAATTGCGACACGGTGCTCTGGTACCGTGTTATTTAGAAAGCGTTCTATTTGAGTGTGGTGTATCGCGGTTGGCACATGTCTTGATAAATTTATTTATTGTTTATCCTCTAAAAATAATGTACATCGCAATAAAAGATTACAAATAGAAAGTGAATCTTCAGATTCATCTTCTGCTTCTTCACACGCAGATGACTGCATGAATGAAGTTTTTAATATTATTCCAAAATTATTATTTTATAACAAAAGTTTTACAAAAATTTCTGATGATTTTTTTGAAAATTCTAGCTCTAGACACCTCCTTCTGATGCAAAACTAACAGCCTATTTTAATTTATTTTTCACCTCGTTGCATCTTGAAAATATTGTCAAAAAAACCGATTATTACGCTGCACAATTTTTGAACACACAAAATTTGAAACTGAATTCACAGGCAAAAAAGTAGACACCAATTACTGAGAAAGCACCATCCGAAAAGGGGTCGCGCATTGACTCGCCACTCCACCGGAACAAGGAGAGGGGGGTCCAAAATAAATACAGATGCGCGGCCCTTTGCACATCAGTAACTTCTGTACTCTCTGTATCTCAGTCTTGAACTTCAGAGAACACTCGCCAACTGCTCTCTTCACGATTCCACGCCCTGCAGGGCTGCTTTCTAACTGCTTCTACCTGTGGACGTTGTTTGACTCTGCACTTCCTTGGACCCCGACTTCTCTAGCCCTTGGATACCTGACTGTAGCAGCGAACTCGCACCCTAGGACCAGGCCTATAACAAGAAAGGAAGTAGCGGCTACTCCAGGATTAACCGGCGCCCTGAGAATGTACCTACAACTTTTTTGCGTAGGACATTTGTAGTGCATCTTGAATGAAGTACTAGACTACTCAAGTGTTATGTAAAGAAAAGAAACTTGAAGAATCTTACATATGGATTAAATTATGAATAATGGTTTCATGATATTTCATCAAAACGACAATTAAAAACATCTTTAAAAAGTGGTTCAGGTTACATAGGTAACTATTTAACCTAGTTTTTGTTTCATCACTTTTAATTACTTTATATCACTTTTTTTTTGGTGTGCTGAACTGTCATTTTTATGAGATACCCGGTCACCATGAATAATATATTTATCTTGGAATACTAACCGATTGGTCTACAGAGGTACCGATGACGTAAAAAGAAAACAACTAACTAACTAACTAATTTCTAACTAAAGTGTAGAAGCGACGGATATATAGAATAATATCCAAACTGTTCTGTTTCCATTTAAAGGCTTTTCTCCTTCGGGCACCATCTTGCCGACTGTGGCACGGCACCACATGTGCAGCAGAGATGACACCATGAATACGATAAATATCTTTTCATGAACAGCTGAAAAAATTTTTATTAATTAGTTATAATAAATTATGCTGATAAAGCAAATTAATGAAGCCAACCTGCCTGCCGCTGGCAGGATTATGTAGGGATATTCGAAAATTGGGAAACATTGGCAGGTGAGGAGAAGCAGAAAGAATAGAAGAAGTTTGGAATAACCTGGGAATTTTGGTCATTAAACATATCTAAATAAAATCACACTTGAGGTGAACTATCACAAAAGTGCGCTATATAAATTGACTGTTATAATAAATTATAATTTCAACTGTTATCGGTTATGTAAATGAATTCTAAAAAGTACATTGGTGATTTTGGTTGATTTTTACTTACGGTAATTCTCTCTATTTGAAACGTAGGTCACTCCAGTCAGGGCACAGACCTCCAGTAAATTCAGCCAGTAACAGGCTTCGCCCAACTTCTTAGCTTTGGTACGAGTCTGTAATCAAATTATGCTTTTGCTTTATACATATAACTTGCTGTAATATACAAGTCAAAATCATGTTTTTTTCAAACTTTGCTTGAAAAGAAAATAATAAATAAATAAATTAACATGGCATAACTGAAATTGATTGGCATTGGTGATTTCATGATGTTACATATGTGGTCACCCCTGGATTTATTGGCTAAGGCATTATAGGAATGGTATTCACCTCCAGAGGGCTAATGAGGTTGAGTTGCTGCATGTGGTAGGAGTGGTAAAGCGAGCCAATCAGGAAACGCGGCCCCAAGTGGAGTGCCACACAAATTCTCCACAAATACCTCTGAGGACTAATGCCTGTAATGGCACTTATTGAAGGAATTATATTATCAACCTGAAAATAACCAAATACATAATTAAATATAATTTGCACTATAATCATAATACAGTACTCCCCTAGTAAGCTGCCACTCGATTATTCGACAACTACCGTAATCCAACATTATTAGTACCAATTGAAAGCACAAAAACAAGCTCTATAATTCATGGATATTCATATGTCAAATCCAGTAGTCCGCTGCGTGTCCAGTCTCGAGCGCCAAGCTTTGTACACCGACAAGTTTAGTTATCTTACTTTTACACTTTCAGTTATTAGGCCGCCATCTAGCTTGCTCTCGCTGACCATTGTGACAATCACTAGGACTAGCAGTTAAAAACCCGCTCCGCGGGTTTTTGCTGCTAGGCCCTGCGGGCGGCACTTCTTGCACGGCACTGATATTAACTGTTATGGTACCTAATATAATTTGCTCATAGGAGACTTGCAGTGCTTAAATATGTGTTACAACCGTCAATGTCTATAAGTTGAATCAATATCGTATAGTTTGTCACAACAATTAAAGATAGTTATAACAAAGTTGACTGAAATAATAGATTATTACATATTGATTAATTGTACCCGTGTTTATGGATAAAAGGAGGGTAATTGTGCGATGAGATTAACAGTCGGTTTAATTACAAGGTGAAAATTTTACTCCAACTGGTGGTAATTCTTTACCTAAAACTGTTACTGTATCTAATAAATTTTAAAGTTAGAATATATATACACCTTCATCAGGAGAGTAAAATTCTATATATAAAGGTAGATTATTACAATAAAGCGCCCCTGAGGTGATATCTCACAAAAGCGGCGCTATGCAAATTGTCCAATTAATAAATAAATATAATGTTTACATTTTATTATGTACGTATGCATTGATATACAATGGAAATAGATAAAATAATGTTATCCTATTAAACTTTATTTTATTAAAAAACAAATAACTTTTTTAACATCACTTTATTATATACAAACAATACATGTTTCATGAACGAAGTATACACCGAAGTCAAAAATTAAATATAGATTACAATTGGAAAAAAGAAGTGGAAGGAGGGGGGAGGGGTAAGAGTAGGCTGGGTTTATAAGAATTAGGAATTACAATATGAAAGACCAGTTAAGCGGGAAAATATTTAAAAGAGAGTTTATAAAAAAAAATCTTGTTAATTATATCTACTTTTATAAACATGTTCTCTTATTTCTAAAATTTCGAAATTATTTATTTGTGATGCTTTATATCCTGTGTGAAGTATTTTAAGACCTGAACAAAAAAATTGCATAAAACCATAAAACAATATATTCATAAGACAAATAACATTTAATAATGGTTATTCTAATAAATTAAAAGTTGAAATACTAAATAAAAAAATTAAACATATTCTCTTCAAACGGTATTTTTACCCTATTTCTTAAGATATAAATAAACAATCAGGATTAAAGCATCGCAAATAAATAATTTTTTCAATTTTAGAAATTATAAAACATGTCAATATAAAATCAGATATAATTAATAAGCAAAAAAAATTATAAATAATAATGAAAAATGCCATTGCAAAGTTTAAATAAACTTCCAGAAGAAATTTTCTTATGAAACGCTTAATGGTCAAGTAATTTTGCATATTTAAATATTCGCGCCAGTTATTTGGTTAGTTTTTACACCGCCAGAGGTGCGCTCTGTGTCGGCCAGCTATTGCCGGCCATATTGAATGAACGCGTGCTTTTTTCGTCAAACGTCAAACGTAATCACGTAATTGTGGATAATTTTCACTGTAATTTAATTAATCCAATGGATTATAAACTTTCTAAAACATATTTTCTTCGATATTATCCAAAAATTATATGAGGAGAAACGATATTTTTGAAGAAATATCGTATTACATGTGGCGATTCTTTTTCAGTATGAAATCGTGTCTTAATTTTTAATGTCTTATTTTTTTTGTATCCAGTCGCCTGCAAACCGAAATGAACCTTACGGTTGCTTAAAATTGAGGGGCAGATTGGTATTTTTTGCCTGCAGACCCCCAATGCAGAATTTATCCGAATCACATAATATGAATTTGACCAATCAGAGGGCCTACATCGTCCAGACGCTGGGACAATAATACTATCAGATTCATTATTGTTGTTTTAGGTCTTTTCGGTAAGTCCTCTATGTAGTCCAGAAACAATTGTCGCTTGTGTTTCTTTTCCTTTTGTTATGCAACGTTTTTTGTTTGATTAAGATTACAAAATCGAGTCTTCTCGCAAGTGTAAACATGACACCATGACATTAAATAAAATAAAAATTCAAAAGATCTATAACAATGTTTTTTTTCCTTTACGAAATACCTGTTGTTTTTTTTAGCTTTATTTAATTTTTAGCATATTTTCTATGTATGCACTATAATCCACAGCTTTGACTAATTGGACACTTGCCCGGGTTTTGGGGTGACAGATTAGTGAGCAAACCAAGTTAGAATATTTTATAATGTATAGTAAAATATGCATTATTATTGAATACAATTGACATCGCGTTTGGGTCCCACCCAGGCGTAGTGTGTTCAATTCCTCGGCTGGCTAAGTCCTCCATCACAACACAAGCAACATTTACAGCTTACTGTGGTGGTAGTAGGAGATTTTCAAATATTGTCAGGTTATTCGTAACCCGGGAATGTTTGTCTTTCTTTTTTAAAAAAATAATTAAATTAATGAATTAATTAAAACTTTGTAGTAATGCAAAATCATGTGTTTTTGGTTTGAAAATTTGGTCGCCTAGAAATGTTTCAGATGTTTTAATTAAATACTGCGAGTAGAATACATCTTGGCCTTTGAAATAATCGATATTTTTTAGATAACTCTTTTTATAAGCCCAGAAAAAAATAATGTATAAGGCCTATGAAAACTGCATTAAAGTTCAAAATCTCCTACTTACGAACACATTTTCGTTTATGATTTTATTTTATAATGTGGTAAATTAAGTCATTTATAAAATGATCGAAAAAAAAAATATTTATGCCTGAACATCCACAAAATAAAATAAAAGGCACTTTTTGGTCATGTTTTTTTCTTGCATAAATCAAAACAGGCGGATGGTGTTAAGCGGGAATTTAAACCTTATCGCCATCTACGTAAGGGTTGTTATTGATAGCGGCTCAATGAAATCATCGCATCGCCTTAAGGAAACCAGATTAAGAGGAACGGCTGCGCAGTTTTTTTTAACAACATTTCAATTTGGATTTGAGACCAAAGTACTCAACCAAACTAATTTTTTTTTATAACAAAAGGTGTAGCAAATGTCTTGTACAGATGTATGCTACTAAATAAATAAAATAAATCGATTTTATACGATTTTAGAGGCTTTAAATTTTAGCAATTATTTGTGACTAGATAGTTATTATTAAAAAAAAATTGCCATATCTCTTACGAAAATACAAGAAAATATGGAATAAAAATATAAATCATTAAAAAACATTTAGATGGGCTTAAATTTGAAGACCTATTTACGTAATAACGCACATTTGTCGTACATACGTTTAAAATTTTAACCAAAAACCCTTTATTGATTATGTTTTAAACTATTAAACTAACAAAAAAATAATCAAAGTTCCCTGTAAAATCATGAAAAATTATTTTTTTTAATTGGGAATATTTTATAATTTACAACACATATAAATAGAGCTGTACATATTCGCACTATTTACTTTACCTTTTAAATAAATAAAATATTCAAGTATATTGGCCTCAAATCAAAAGATAAGTTTTGTATGAAAAAGGCCACGCAGCCCTTCCTCTTAACAGAAGATCCTCTTTGTCCTCGTGGTGTGAATTTCCCTGTTTTGTTTTTGTTGTGAAAATATGGTGTATCAAGTAGTTGGGAAGCGAAGTGCCATTTTAATTTTACCCTGAAAGTGGCGTTTGAGGCATCCCGTATCTCAAGAGGCAGCTCGTTCCAAAGGCAGGATGCTTGCATTTTAAAGTGTGAATAATTTCGAGTGATGTGTCGGGATTTAAAGGATCCTCACCGCGTAAATGAAGAGGGAGTACATTATCGGATAGATACTGAAAATTAACCTTCAGATTAGTGAGATGGTAAAACTAATAAAATATGGGTTCTACATAAAAACCAAGCTTAAACATATTTTCATATAGAAAATAAAATCATAAATTTAGTTCGTTCCGTAGCCGTAGCGCAGTATTTCTCGGGAGATCCTAAACATAGCTGGTAATTTGATTTTACCAAGTTCAAGATGCTTCAGATATTTTCGCAGCCGTCTCCTACGGATTTTACTGACTGCAGTAATTTATTTCCTGTGGTTTTCCAGAAACAAAAATAAATGTTTCATACCACTGCAATTTTGACTTTTCTTCATTTAAAATCTTTCCTAATAAATGAAACGAAAAGTTTTTTTTACTTAAATCGATTATTATCATAGAATAAAGAATAACACAAGAAGTGCCTCGTGGGCGTGTTTCGTAATTCAAATATATGCCCAATTTGGGCCTTTATTTCCGTACAATACTATGTTTCACCATAATTACGAAATTCAAATTGGATTGCTATATACTATTTCTATATACTATAGCGCCCTTGAGGTGTTTTTGCACAAAAACGGCGCTATACAAGTCATCCAAGTATTATTATTATTATTATTATTTCAGGCAGAGTGCTAAATGGTCAGTGGCACATCTTTTTCATTAAAATTTATATGGAAAGCCCAATATAAACGAGCCATGTTTTGCATAAAATCCCATTCATGTAAATTGAAAATGAACTGATTATTCCGATAAAATAGGCAGTCGTAATTATTTTGGAATTTTTTAAAAGCTGAAAATTATTTTAGAAAAATAAATTATGATGTCAAAATTCGATCAGGAATCCTGAAATATTTTCCCATTCGACAGATTGTACAATGTACAAGATGTCTTACAAACTGGCTGGGTCGTAAAACTGAGTATCACAGTAAGCCAACTTAAAGAGACTTAATATGGTTTTCATCGTAAGAAAGCTTGATCGTGTTACACCGAGGCCCTTTGCTTTCATTTGAACAGATGAATTTAATTAAAGTTCTTACTTTTTCATGAAAGGTTTTGGGTTTTTGGTCCATGCGAGAATGTGTATAATATTCATTGGCTACTTGTGATAGTAGACTTGCTTTAATGCACAGAATTTATTCGGTACGAGTAGTTCACAATAGAGTCGTGGTACTAACCCTGGCAGTAAGGCATGGTACTGGCAGCGGAAAGTAGTTATTGGACTGAACGCAGTAGGAATTAAATCATTGAGAAATCATTACTCACTAAAACTACTACATTACAAAGACAAAAACATGCCAAAATTGAAAACATCTTTTTGATAAAACACATTTTATTCCATGCTAAAAGACATGTAATACCCTTCAAAAGATATTTAAAATACCACGGAAGTAAATAACATCAAAATATGTAAATATGAATATGAAAAAATCGTTAAAATTATGAAATATCTAACACTAGCACTACCTACAGTCAACAAACATGAAGTCGAGGAAATCTACAAACATTTAAACGAAGAAATCATAATATAACACCAACACAGGTACCTTAAGTCCGCCTCGGAACAGGAATACCTAGTGAGAATGACTGGGAATAAACTACTGTTAACAATATATATGGGATTGGTAGACACTAGACATGCATTCGCAAAGACTTGGTGGATTGGAAAACTCAAATCCTGCAATTAACCTACCTTCCAATGTACTTATCTCCACCATTACTGGTTGTTGTTCAAGATGTCAATAAAGTGACACAATGCTCTTTTGGAGAGCTCAGTATAAAATAATATCTCACACAGGGAGGATTGATCTATAACATAACCACAACCGTGGATTAAATTATTGTGAATACGAGTATAACTTAATTTTCATATTTTGAGTTCATCCAGAATCTGGCAGACTTGCCCCAACTGCGACGGGTAAGATCCTTTTGTCCTATAATCCAATCTGCGGTTTTCTCATGTTCCAGAAGTCCAGGTCTAAACATTAAGGAATACTGTCTATTAAGCTAAGCGAACGCATTAAAAATAAATTGTCCCATATAACATTGCAGTTAGCAGAGGAACTGGTCCTTCGTGCGTGTTGCGTAGGGCTTATTCCAGCAACACCAATTAATCGAGTGAAATCGCAGTTTCGCGACATCAACAACCTATAGTATATTCAGATATTTAGGAATATGTTCACTTATTTATTACTTTATTAACGACCTTTTTAGGTTTAGTTGTAGTTGCTTGGGAACAGTAATAGTGATATATTAGTACAGTACATATTTTATTATACATAACCAAAAATCTTTTGTATTTGTTGAGTGATATATTAAAGATGTCTACTGACTCGATATAACTATTTCCCTCCATAAAAATTCTGTAAAATGAGGAATAAACATGGGAGTTGGTTCATTTATGTACCTAGACGCGATACTACAGCTGCATATTACCATTACTAATAATACTATTACCAAAATTTAAAAAATAAATAATGTTACATTTTTATCCAAAACCAACAGATTAATTGATTGGTATTTTATAAATGATTTTCATATCTATTCTTTTGCTATGGGTTATTGTAGACCTCGCCACCAAAAAAATATGTTTCTAATTTCCACTTATTTAATTTATCAAAATAATACATTACTTTTCGAATCATAAGATTTATAAGTAGGGACTTAAGTACCCATCAAATTTAATTATTAACCATTAAAGTTTTAATTAAAAAATTCAAATAAGGAATTAAACAATTGTCTAAAAATATCTTACTATCTCGAAGACAATTTTTTTTAAACATTCTTCATGCCGGTAGTTATCATAGTATTGATTATTCGGATTTGACAAATCGTAGTAGGAACCACGATCGGATGAAATCTGGCAGGATAAAATGCAGTATCAAACACGGTCATCATTTTGAACCGGGACCGGAATCTATCAAAAAAATTAACAAACAGATGAAATGCCAAATGGTCAAGTTAAAACAGGACTTTGCTAAGTCAACAAGAGTCTTTATTGACGGGAACCTGTAGGATTATAGCATCCCCAATCAGGATTATGTTGTGAGGCTGACGGGAATGGGGAGGGAAGACGGAGAAGAGGAAAGATGGAAAGTTTTTGACTATTCAAATATGGTCACCAAATATGAGGGTAGTACTGAGAGTTTGCTACAACTCCGTTTCCTTTCGCGGTAAAGGTTACGAATTCCGCTTCACTCTTAATACGCAATATTTCACTTTCAAATAAATGGATTTAGCTCTATTAATTCAAAACATGATTTATTATGTCGGGGGAGATGGAAAAATACGCACTTTTAATTTTAATTTCGTTTATTAAGTCACTTACGCGATATGTCACACGAGATTTGAAAGAAACAAAATAATGTGACATTTGCCGGAAATACCACAACTAGTTATTTACCTAGCCAGTGCGCGGGTTAGGTACAGTACCTACCCGAACTAATTCAGTTAAAGAAAATAAAATCTTGAAAATATTAAATTAATATATATAACCTAACCTAATCTAAATGTGACTTTCTGTAGCAAAAAAATGCCCCTTTAATAACGCCTGCTCGCGTCCCCTTTAGAGTTACATCCCAGTTTTCAAATAGTATGTGGGCTACGCTAGGTTTGTATAGACTTGTTTGTGATTTAATTCTAATACCTATTTTACATGTTCTAACCTAACCTAACCTAAACTACCTAAACGGAATACGTTTAATCACATTTTATTCTATTTGTTTGTTATTCGGGTTATTTTATTTAATTATATGTTGATTATTTGTTATAAATAATACATTGACTTACATATTAATATGGATTAATTATACACGATGATATTATTTATTTTATATGGCAATACTATTTTTTTTTGGTTGGCAGCAGTGTCTATGAAATATTTTGTAAGTATGAATTACGATATTATGAATATAATCCAACTCTTGATATGAACATAGTCGCTTTCGGCGGCGCCGCATACTAATTGACATATCGCGTAAGTGACTTAATAAACGAAATTAAAAGTGCCTATATTTCCGTCTCCCCCGACATAATAAATCATGTTTTGATTTAATAAAGCTAAATCCATTTATTTTAAAGTGAAATATTGCGTATTAAGAGTGAAGCGGAATAGGAGAAAATTAATCCTTTCGCATGCCATTTTTAAGCTTTCTTATACCAAGTCTACTTGATCGAGCGAACCTTTGTAGAGTGTTACTGCATTTTCAATGTGCGTGGTTTCCATTCTACATTAAATCTTATTTACTTCTAGGATTTCAAAGGCATCGGCCCAAAGAAAGATATAAAATAAGATATTTAATTTAATTAAATACTTAGATGATTACCTCTTTGTTTCAAATGTAGGAATGTGTTTTGACTCTGCCTCTCAATGCTTCAATCAACAAACACATGGCGAATAAGGACAGGAAAGGGATACGTCCACGAAGATGATAATCTGTTTTGGTGTGCTTTAAGAAATTTTAATTTAAAAATGTTTGATGGTTTTTGATACTTTTCGGATTTGGACACAAAATTTTCCGTAAATGCCAATCGCATAATACAAATATAGAATGCGTAGAGGTGAAATACAATACAGTATTTCAATTTTATATGTATGTTCGAAATATGTTGCTAGTGCATCCGTGAAAATTCAATGGATGTTATAAGTATAGGATTCGTTAAGCTGAATGGATACGTATATTTAAAACCTTTCAAAAAAAGAAATTTTCTTATCGAATTTTAGTAAACTTGAAAAATTACGACATGAGTCCAATTTTTTTTTAATTACCCCCACACAGGTGACCTCTAGGTACATGAGTCGTACATGATTTATATAAAAAAAGCAAAATTATATTTTTTAGAACAAATAATAAAACATAAGATAAACGGAAATTGTTATGGTAAAACCAAAATTTTAAAATATATTATTATCATAGAAACAATATTAGAAAAAAAAATATTGTGGGTAGTAATCAATGGATCAGTGTGTCCAGGAGTGACTTGTGGTGAGTGGACTTGTGAATATGTTCCTCCCTTTGAGGCTCAAGGTGATGGATCGAGAGACCAGTTGGAAAGGTCAAAAGGTCTACACATCCAGCCTCTCCCGATCTGTCACGCCAAGCAACTGTTGATTCCTGAACACTCCTCACCTGATGAACCCGAGCACCCTTTTTAAATTACCAAACGTGGTGCACCACCTGGGGTTTCCTAAGGCATAGGTGTTGGTTATCCAATAAATGATTTCCGGGCGACGGTACACAAACCCACCTCCCGAATTGACAGAAATTACATAAAAAATACAAGACATTTTATATTCATGCTTATAAAAACGATACCTATTCAAAGATTATGTATTCGACCGGGCTATTAAAGTAATGTCCCCTGGACGCAGTTCAGCTTCAGAGAAATGACACGTTTTGTTTCAGTAATGTAAATTCACTCTAATCATCCATCTTCAATCATTTAAACAAAAATTACGCAACAACAACAACAACTCTTAAATGCGAAAAAGAAAAATAAAATAAATTTTATTTTTGCATCTGATTTAATTCAATATCTGCAATTAAAATAATTGTTAATTCATGAAATATTGTTTGTCACATCTTTCTCGGGCGTCTGCTATTCGCGTCATAAACCTGCAAATATTCTCCTTACACTGATTTCTTCGTTTATTCTCTCTGTTTGCCCACTACGCTTAGATCAGCACGGTTTTCGTTGCGAAGATCCAGATTTGTTCTCACGCCTCAGAGACAACAATTCTACAGCATTCAGTCTACTTTCATCCTTCCTCTGCCAGCTCCTATGTACGCCTCACTGCCATACATAGGAGTCGGTAACAGAAGTAACAGTCCATTGAGGACTGCTAGCTCACGATGTACCCCAATAATTGTGTATGCGGCGTTCGCATACAACAAAAAGAAAAGGATGAAGATACCAAAGGTAAATATTATTAAGTGCCTTTTACATACTTGATAGTTATCGACAGTCTTAGTACAACGTAAAAAGAAGAAATACAAGAGGAATTATGAGATTATATTTGTAAACAAGACAAAAGTAAAAATAACATACATAAGTGTTTAAAAAGTACATCTTTATATTTCAATAGAGACACATATATATATATGCATCTAATTGAATAGCCCTGATATATTAATGTTGGTTCAATTTCACGTTCTTATGCTACAATTCTGTTATAAATAGATACCTACCATTGGTGACTCTTATGCTACGTTAGCTGATGTTTTTTTTCACATGTTTCTATTGAAATATAAAGCTGTACTAATTAAACACTTATGAATATTCTTTTTTACTTTTGCCTTGTTTTCTAATATAATCTCATTATTTCTCTTGTATTTCTTCTTTCTACGTTTTACTATGACTGTCACTAACTACCATGCATGTAAAATTCAGTTAATAATATTTGCCCTTTGGTATGTTCATTCTTTTCCTTTTGTTGTATGTGAACGCCATGTGTAATCAAACCAAATAACAAATGATTAAACCCTTACGCCAATAACATCGTTTAAAAGACAAATCGATTATCCCAAAATCAATTCATAAACGTCGACCGAATTAAAACATGTTTATGCAACCGCTTATAATAAATAATTCATTAACATAAATAAAGATTACTCCCGCATCGCCTGAAAATATTTCAGTGCCGCAAATCGACTACTGTCTACCTACTTTGCCCGAGTCATTAATCAAGCTGTACTAATCCCTTTATCGCACAATCTGACCTATTTGATCGCCTAACTCTTTCCCCTTGTTTGTACAACATTAATTAATTACAACACGTCTTCTTAATGACTGGGGGGTTGGGAGGAACAAAGTGTAAAGGGCCCGGAGAACAGAGAGTAACGGAGGTTCGGTTTACAGTTTGTATGCCTTGTAAATATGGTACAGCGGGTGTAAAGAATATCCTCTGAGGAGTGAATGAGGATGGATTGGGATGAGGCAATGGGACACCATGGAAGCAGAACCACACTTGCTCCTTTTTGCAGAGGACTAAGATATTTTAAATTAATTGCAACATCAAATTTACGTAGCTCAAATTAGTTGTATCTCACAACAAGTTTACCGTGTACCTACTTCTTCCTAATAGCCTTCAATATGGTTTAGGTACATTCAAAGAGATATAACAATTTAATGGCATTTCAGTGATTTACTAGTGTAACTGGTGCCGATTGTAAACAGTTATTTACCAACGTTTACTTTGCGAAGGCCTACTTCTTGAATAGAGACAATAGTTAAAGATACATTTTTGTTATAAATTGTGGTTTTTTTGGTATCCATAGAGAAATAACTCAACTGTTGCTTAATTTTGTAGGGAAAGCATGTATTATTACAAACACACATTTCTGGATATGAGTTGAAACCATAGCCCTAGTGAGATGTGCAGAGTATGTTTTTTTATGTTAAAAATTTTTTTTTTTTATAAATAAATAAAATAAATAAATAAATAGACATGAGAGAAACAGTTTTAATTTGGTAATTTTTTTTAAATATGCGTGAAACAAAAGTACGCCATAAATACAACTTTAATTGTGAAATTTCGTTAAATATGGGGTAAAATTCAGTTTATTTAATCATTAGAACAAATTGCAATATGATGTAATTATAAAATTATCGAAGAAAGCAAACCCTTTGTGGCTTGACATTATATAAATAATTATTATTGACTTTGTTTTTGAGTTAAATTATTAATTAATTTTAATTTCTCTTTTTTTCCCTCATTTCCGCTCAACCTTCTTCAGGACAATGAAAATATAAAGTTTGTTTATATATTTTCACTGTCCTGAAAAACCGAAACCGATCGACCTATAACTCAAATACAGTTTCAAATGCGTTTTAGGAATCTGTTATTTTTTAGATGCCTCAATAGAGAATATCTCGATATTCGAAACGCGTATCTTGAGCTATTGGGAAATAGTTACTAGGCGGCAACCAACATGTAACGTTGTAACATAACGTTCGAACCTACTATGTTACATTCTAGTAATACTTCTTCACTAAACCACATTATATTCGAAGATCCATCGCTTTTCTTAATTATTTTATTTCGCAATATTCGCCATTGTTACCTTTACCACACGATCAAAAGGATTCATGGAAAATAGTGTAGCACGCAGCGCTCGCTTTACTGACTCCCGTAATGGTCGAGGAACAAGACAGATTTAGAAGGAAAATCTTGTATCTTTAAAAAATTATTTCGTTTACAATTCCTCAAGGAGCTATAATCGATATCCAAACCGGCACTGCATAAAAATGACTAAGGGTGGATATTGTCACGCCTAGAGTCAGGAAATTGCCTTTACGAATCAATAAAAGTATTTTATCGTGAACATTATATAAAATTAAATTACCCAATAACGAAAGGCATCTTTTAGTTCCGCATTATTCGTTTCAAACCCCTGCCTTTTTTTAAAAATAAGCTCCACACAGGGGGTCTTGAGGAAAATAATTTTCCTCAGGGCCTATGTCATTTTATGGGATGCTTTGTGGAGGGGCTTTTTAAGGAAAAGAAGAAATGGAAGATCTGGAAAAGAAAAATTTATGAGGAGTGCGTAGGAATCTGGGGGTCAGTGTGTCCAGGAGTGACGAACGTTTGAATCCATCCCTCCCAATACGGTGCAAGGCGATGAGTCGAGAGAGTCCTGTTGGAGACGTAAAAAGGTCTTCCCCAATAAATAGCTTCAAATCCAGCCCGCCACAAAGAAGACCTACACATCTCTCTCACCGAACCACTTAGGATGACCTGTGCCAGAGGTTTTGGTTATCCAATGAATGGTTCCCGGGGCGGCGGTATCCATACCCTCCTCCCAAAATCCCGGACCAATATTAAATTAAGTATTTAAACCGCGGGTCGCAAGAATATTGTTGTACAGAGTAGAATTTACAGTACACATCGATGGAAAAATAATGATATATTTTTTAAAACATCTATGTATTTGAATTTCGATTGAGCGAATGAAAGAAATAGAATGTTGGAAATGGAAATCAACCAACTTCACGAAATTCGATCGAGCTGAAACTCGGTAAATAGACTCGTTGTCAATGACGATAGGTAGTAGATTAAATAATATACGGCTATCGAAAATATATATTTTTTTTAATAATAATAATTTAAAAAACCGATATTGTGTGAAAAAAAAATTTCCAGTTCACGTAAATATAAAGCGTTTCCAAAATAGCTCTGAAACAACATTTCTAAATAAGACATCTAACATTTTCTTTTGAATAAATTAAAAGTAATGAACAACAGTCAACGCCACCTGCTAGCAGCTAGTGGAAATAAATTCGATTCCACTTCCGAATCGTGGAAAGCGGTTCCACAAAGTGACACGCCCAGGAAACCTTCATTTATCAAAGACTTTTTTGGCCCGGCTGTTTTGACTAGTACCCATGAAAAAAGCTTTGAGTATAAAAAATTGCATATTCCGAAAAAGGCAAATTACCGACAGTTTCCTAAATCTCTTCCGGAACACATTAGTCGGAAGAAAATGAAACAAAATAATGCGGCCAGGGGATGTCTTATTTCGGGTAATTTCCTGTAACTCCGGAGTGCTCGTAAAAAGTAACTATTTGTATTGTTTAGTATAATTTTAAGGTTGTTAAGGGGATTTTAAATGATAAAAAATTTAAGATTAATTGTTATGCATAATTATACGAGAGATTGTTGAAAAGGTAGCCAGCTACCTGGTGCCCAGGGATGGGATTACTTAGTATGTTTTGAATTTTGCCAGAGTGTTGTGTTGTTTTGTAGACTATAAATTTCCCAGGCTTACTTATTGCGAGTATATTTTGGACATTTATTTATTTATCTTTTTTCAAAGGAAGATAATACTAACAAATCTGAATGTAACATGAAAACGAACATGGCACAGAAAATAAAAAAAAGATAACGGTCACAACTAGGTGTCGAACTCAGGATATATTGTCTTACCGGAATAGCGTCGTTACCATTCGACCATTGGGACGTAGTAATTAAACGTTAAATTTGTGGATATTATATTTCAATTATGCAGCTTACAAATAAATAAAATAAATCTTATGATCATTTAAAAAGGCAGCTGTCAAAAAATATGAGAAAAAATTTGTTAAAATATGACAATATTGTTATTTCTGAATTTGAAATTACATCACATTCGAACAAATTTTCATTTTGATCAAATGTAATTTCGATATACGATGTCAGGCAGTGTAAGAGAGACAGATCACGTCCTAAATGGAGAAGGACCAAGAGGTCATGCGTATTATTTATTTAGTGGTACGTAGTTACGATTTAGGAATAAATAAACCAAAATATACACAAATTTAGAAAAGGGTTAATTGATTAAGTAAATTTTTTCATACCTGGTATCTAAAAAGATCCGCAAAATCCGAATAAAGATGATCACCATCTTTCCCAATCTTTAATCACGTATACTCTACTGTCAACTCTACTGAAGTGCAACTAACATTTCTCTACATCTCAATTGACATGATTAAAAATTTATATTTGCAATAATTGTCTTTAAGATACGCAACAGATGGTGATGAAAAAAGGTAAGTTAAAAATATAGGGGGAACCATTTTATCATTCTAATTTTTTTATTTAATTTTATTATATAATAAATTTATTACTTTGTAAAAAAATAATAACTATTATGTATTAAGTTTAATTTATATAGATTATCTCTAAGTTGCTAATCGCAAAGTGCACGGTCATCGTAATAAGTTTGAGAACCTGTGTGTTAGAGCATCGATTCTCCAAATTTTCAAATTCAAACTACTTACTCCTATACAATCTCAGTCCTCAATAATATCCAGGTCTTCAATAAACTTAATCCCATACCACTAAAGCACTCCATCCACGGACAAAGATCATTGAAATACTATTCCATTAAACTGTATAAATACATGCCACCTACATCAACTTAAAATCAACCAGCTGATAATTCACCACTAATGAAAAAAAAAAAGATCACCGAATGGACAAAAATTAAAGATTCACAAATTTTCCAAACCCTATTTTCCCAAATCAAATATAAGAGAATAACTTGCAATCATATTATGGTTATAGTTCTACTAAATAGATTATGGTTCTATAATTATTTGGTAATATTTTAAAATACTTATGCATTAATAATCATCGATTTTTGTTTTGTTTTATTTTCTTTGCGTCTTGCTGCATCAATAAGTACACTTCTACTATCATAATTTATATGCAACTGCAGGATCCTCATTGGAAATCTGAAGGACGCTGCCGTGTTTTTACTTATGGTAGCACGTGTTCTCTTAGCGAGGTGTTTACATAACACTACTACTAACCTATACAGACTCTGATTTTTATCATTTTTTTTGTATAACTGTTAATTATTATGAAAAGTGTATATAAGGGAAATAAATAAATAAAATAAAACTTGACTCTAAAATTGTTTTTGTTTTTTTTTTTTTAAATTATTTAATCGATTCACTTATGTGTGTGTTGTGACCATTTCTGGTAACAGGTACTTCTTAGCCTTGCTCTTGAAGTAATCCCAAAAGGGTAACCAATAGATTCAATGGCTCCAGCCAGTTACGACTCTTATGCTGTACCTAACGTCCCAAATGTGTTGCTCTGTTGCGTTCTGAGTTCGCATCCTCTTTTCCGGGAAAATAATAAATTAAAAGTAATATTTTTGTTATTGAACGAAATAAATATCTATTTTTTTCAGTCCACTGCAAGTCAATTAATTTAAATGCCTCTCGAAAAATACTCTAATCAGAGAATTAAGATAAGATTAAAATCGAATAAAATAAAATGTATTTGCTTGCGCCGAGAAAAAGAATTTTTTCTCTCAAATCTTAACTTGCTGATTGTCTTAAATGAAAAAAATGCGAACGATCCTTTAATTTGAATGTAAGATATGAGTTGTCATCAACCGGTTTAGCACGAGTTTAAAACACACTTTAAAAATAATAAAAAGATTCAACAGTAGAAGACAAAGTTTTTTTTTGGTTTGCCTGAATATTAAACCTTTCTTCCCAGACAAAGAAATCAATCACGCTGCAGACCTTGAGAGATGTCGAGTGTATTGGATGGACATTTATTTTGTATATTAACTGATGTAATGTCGTCAGATTTTTCTGAGAAATGCGTATATCGTCGGTATACTGATAAAACCCACTAAGTGCATGATTGACGATTTTGAGAAAAATCAATTTGAAAGTTTGACTGTGTAAAAGTCATATTCGCATTCTAAATTTTCAATTCTGTAAAATGCTGTTATATTTATAGTTTAATTAACTTATAATTTTCATAAATCATTTTAACTTAATAAATTTTTTAACCCCCAAAAAAAATTTTTAAAGATAAAATGGTGGGATTTTAACTGGTTTTATCAGTACACGATGTAAGCCAGTACTTTGAATTTAATGCTCAAGAAAACGTTAAATAGCTTCAGAGGATTTAATTTGTAGAGGAATTAAACCATTATTCAGAGAATTTTATTGTTTATTAAAACAAAATGTTAAAATAAATACAAAATGACATTTTTAATTATGTAAATCATAAAAAGCGTTCAAAGAAAAAATAAAATAATGAAACTATTTCGATATTTAAAGGTAACATTAATTAAGGCAAGAATGAGTTATTCTTGAGTACCATTATCTTCACGCTCACATTCATCATTAGCGGGCTCCGGAACTCGATCCTTTTTTTTTTTTTTTTTTTTTAAGTCGGAGGCGGTTTACTTAAGTTCCCCGCGAGCACTTAGGCCATAGGCCCATTGTACTATCTCCCATTTTACCTCATTCCCTTGCCAGTAACTCGGTCCCTTTAATGAAGTTCACCAGGGCTGTCATTGGATATGTGGCGATGTCTTCTGGTTCCACACTGTGTCTTCCCAGGTATCTGAGCCTTATTCCCAGCAGAGCGGGACATTGGCACCATAGGTGAATTGGAGTCTCTTCCTCCTCTTCACATTTCCTACAGATGTTGGTGTTTTCCACTCCCAACAGTTGCATGTGTCTCCTGAGATGGCAGTGTCCCGTTAATAGTCCTACCAGTTCCCTCAGTGAGTTTCTGTCCATATCGAGTAGTTGCCTGGTTTGGTTAGGGTCCGGTCCGTTTATGAGTACTTTAGATTGCCTCATTCCGGGTGCCTTCTTCCATTCCTTCCAGTGTTGGGATTTGACCCACCTCTTGAGTCGATATCCTTTAGATCGATATTAGTGCGGAGTCCATTGTACCATCCATGTAATTCTTCAGGGATAGTTCCCTTTTGACACAGTTTCAGTAGGTCATTTTTCTTGGCCTGACTTATCGCCAGTGGTTCAGCATAGAGTGGTTTTAAGTTTCCTTTAAGTGGGCCAGGTGAATTAAGAGAAGATCTTGTAATTAATTTTCTCCTAGGTGCTTTAAAAATTTCTGCAATATTTATGTGATGAAATGTGTCAGACATGTCATTATTGAAGAAGATTTTTTCCGTTTCTCCTTTCACATACCTCAATATTTTTATTTTTATCCATCTAACTTGGTTGCCTTGGTCATCCTTCGTTCTGTTTATCATAACCTTGTCAGCGAGGTCTTTCTAGTCGAGGAATTTATCATGTTTGAACTCTTTAACTTTGTATGGCTTGACGGTAACTATTTTTTGGTCAATTTTGCGTTTTTTTGTGATCTAGCTCGTTCGAAGATATTAACCCAATCATGCATAGTATACACAGAAGAGTTTTTCTTAACATGTTCTATGCTACTATGCATTGAATCTGCTTCCATATGTGTGTGACCAAATTCTAGAAATTTCTGCTCAATTGTGTTGATGTGCTCAATGTGTTGAACGGCCCAAAGTAGTATTACTGCTACATATTGGTTTCGATTCTGCCCCCCGCTTGTGTCGGAGAACAAGCTTATTTCATTAATATTGTCTGGTAAGTAATTTTTTAGGTAGTAGTACAGGATAGAGCCTATTTTGCAACTCCCACGCTTTCCATTTATTTCGGACCATGGAAAACAGTACGCATTGTTGGAAGCAGGTGCCTCATATAATGTAAGATTATATACATATAATTTTCTTATATAGTAGAGAAGGCCGACTTTTCCGCTTGGGATTTGTAAAACTGCCTGTAGATCGAATGTTAGCGACATGAAGTTGTTTTCATTGTTTGAACAAATTAGGCACTGATGCTTTTTTGGTAGGAAGAAACTTAGATTGTAATTCTTTGAAAATATTCGTCGGTATGTTATTTTTGTAACAGGTTTGGTAATATCCGTTTCTTTGTAATACTTAACGTATAAAGCATGCCTTTTTCTTATGGACAGAGATCTGTCCAAATACTTACGATTTGACGATTTTCTCACGTAGTGAGACTCCATGCTTGGAAATGATTCAATGTGTGATTTCACGTGGTTAAAGATGTCCACTTTAGTTTTATGTGAAGGCTCTTGTTGACCTCATTTATCACAATTAGATGGCTTGGGCACCTTAGAAGGTGTTAATTTTTTTGTGTCACATATGTTAAACCTTCAGCCCTTCTCATTTTGACTCGATTCACAGCCCATTCACGAGGGTCCGCATCACGCCACCTCTTTAATGGCCTAACATCCGTTGATACTCAATCCAGGAGGTCTTTTAAAACATCACCAATTATTTGTTTAGCATTCAGAGTATCCAGTATAATAACTTCATCCATGAGCGGTTGTTTTTGACATTTTGGTAGTACTCCAAAGTCCCCCAAAGTAATTAAACTGTCTTTAG
Organism: Hesperophylax consimilis; assembly: GCF_061612785.1. NCBI lineage: Eukaryota > Metazoa > Arthropoda > Insecta > Trichoptera > Limnephilidae > Hesperophylax > Hesperophylax consimilis. The sequence continues at coordinate 32,512,847 of NC_142850.1, forward strand.
AACTATCACTAATTGTGGAGGAGTCATGAGGTAGGTCGTCATCTGAAAAATCGTCTCCAAAGAGTGATTCAAGTTCTTTAGCAATCAATTATTGTTCGTCATTAAGTTCTGAAGAGTCGCTGTCGTATGAATAGCTGTGATTTGGAATTGTCTGATCTCCACCTTAAAATGAATATTAAACTGCATAAATAAATACCCTGTTTTAATTTTAATTACGAAAAAAAAGCTGTAAATATGGCAATTTCCATAATTTAAACGAAGAAAATTTGCAACTGCACGATTGCTTGAAGGGTCTCTATCTCCTTCAGTTGCAGGTGCTTCTTCAGAAGTATGCTGTGCCGATTTTACGCAGTGTAATGGACTGGCATGGCTTTGCCGTGAAGCATCTGCAGTTCCTGCCATTTGCATCCTGGAAATAAAAATTAGTACATTAAAAAACTATTGACTGCCCTTACTCACACTCAAAGTTAATATTTGTGTCCAAAATAAAGTTAATGACTGTGTACAATGAATGTAAACACAGCCGCTGAGAACTCTTTTGTCGTTAGAAGATAATATTTACTTAATAACATATCAACATTTCTTGCTACAATAATATTGCAGCAATTATTGCTGAATAAGTTTAAAAATAACTCTGTTTCACATAAGTTGGTTAGAGAGAAACCTAATAGTAAATCGAAACATAGTAAGTTCACTGACCTTGTTAATATGTTGCCCCACCGCTTAATAAGCTCCTGCCTTCGTTTTAATAATGACTGAATGTGCTCCAGATTATCCATAATTGTAATTAATTGCACTCACTAATTAAGTCGGAGACACAACTGTGCAGATGCACACGCCAGCCACAGTGGACTGACACTCACTGAGAGCAGTGAGAGCATGCCCGCGGCCGCATCTTAGCTCTGGTGTGTTAATTTACGGCGGTGCGGTCGGTATGCGTTATGTCTTGTTCGACCACGATAGATATTTCATAAGAGTGAACAAGACGGTACGAAACCTAAGTAAAAGTGGCAAATTTAAGACTTTTCCGTCATTATTGATATTCCGTTAAATCACAAACCCAGATAGTTTCACGTGAATACTACTAATCAACGCACATAATGACCTTTAGCTTATTTCAATATTCAATGCTTAACCATCTAAACGTCGCTATAACAGTCTGTTGAAATCACTTATTTGCATTTAACGTATTTTAACTGTCAGCACTCTTCATTTTAACATCACCAACATGGTCCGTTCAAAACACCTATAAGACTTTAACTGGTTTCAACTGTTAACAAAAATCATTTCGTTCATCCGTGTTAACATATCATACCGGTTATAGTAATTTAGGGTTTTTTAATTGAAATTATTTCCTGTAAAAGTGCATGTAATGAATAAATAAATAACGCTGAAGTCATTTAAATGGTTTTACGTGACATAATATTATTCGTTCGGCAAAGTGAAACATACCCATAAAAAAAAATTAAAGTGTTATAAATTGTTTTCATAGAAGATATTTGAAAAAAGTTTCCACTAAAGGGATTTAGTTGTTTTCAACGGAATACATTTTTAGGTAACAAAAGGGTTAGAGGTTTTTTAAAAATTCTAACTTTAAAACGAACCATCGAAGGAAACCATCTCAACTGTCGATAGAGCTCATAAAACTGAACAAAACGGCATTTTTAACTCATTTTGGCAAGTTTTGTCATTTAGCTGATTTTACCAGTATACCGACGATATGTCCGCGTGTGTGTATGTGATTCGACAACGAGTCTATTTGCTGAGTTTCATCTCGATCGCATGTCGTGAAGTGGGTTTATTTCCGCTGCCAAGATTAACATTTATTCACTATAGAAAAAATAAGTGAAATTAAAATAGATTTCAAACTGTATTCAAATATAGTTAAAATTTGGTCTCTTTTCTAATTTCTTCAGTTTAAGGCGATGCGTAGTAATGCAAAATCATGTGTTTTTGGTTTGAAAATTTGGTCGCCTAGAAATGTTTCAGATGCTTTAATTAAATACTGCTAGTAGAATACATCTTGGCCTTTGAAATAATTGAGTATTTTTTATATAAGTCTTTTTATAAGCCCAGAAAAAAATAATATATAGGCCTATGAAAACTGCTTTAAAGTTCAAAATCTCCTACTGACGAACCCATTTTCCGTTATGATTTTATTGTATAATGTGGCAAATTAAGTTATTTATAAAATGATATGAAAAAATTTAATATGTATGCCTGAACATTCACAAAATAAAATAAAAGGCACTTTTTGGCCATGTTTTTTTCTTGCATAAATCAAAACAGGCGGATGGTGTTAAGCGGGAATTTAAACCTTATCGCCATCTACGTAAGGGTTGTTATTGATAGCGGCTCAATTTAAAATACTACACGACGTAGTGCATCGCCTAACTAAAAATAATTTTCGACCGAATTGTTCTAGCTGGTAGTTCAAGGTGATTAAACTCCGTAAATTAGGGCTGTCTATAATTCCATAAATAATTGAAAAAAAATAAAAATCAAGTCGGAAACAAGTCTTCTGTCTGAGAGTTTTAATAAATTCAATTATTTCATCAAGTGGTTGTAATTTTTAGTTTTTATAGGTAGAACGAGTTTATAATGAGGTTATTTGGAATGATTAATTAATTATATGACATCTAAACTTGCCAGTTTCATCACATTTTTTTCCATATTGGTCGATTTTAGAACAACGAACAAATATTGGAATTTAAAAAATAAAAAGTATTTTAAGACATTTTGAACTAAGCGTTTTCAGTCCAACACACAAACAGATATCTTTCTACATCCTTAATAATAGTATTTAACTAAGCCTCTAATTCCAAGATAATAAGGACATTTGTACGAATTATTCTTTAGTAATTTATCACTGTTATATTGTGCAGATACCTACTGGGCAAGTTTTAATTTGAATTTATTGGTTTTCTACTATAATAAACTGCCATGCGATAGTGTACATTTCTATTCCGGTGGTGTTCGGACGGTCTCATTGTTTGAATTTTATTCACCGAAATGTTTATTACAACCACTGTTGAATTGCTGATTTCACGGTATTTAAATATTATGGGACAATTTGATGCGCCGTCGCGTCGTGGAGAAAAATGGATTTTATTTAGGTATGTGTAATGGACCTGTTTGGGGTAAAGGAACGTAAAGAATTTTTTTTTTTCATAAATTAAAATACGTTCAGAGAATAGGGAGAAACGAACAGACTATGGACATCTCTGGGACATACTAGAAGCTTTATTATAGAAACCTACGTCGGTAATAGGTGTTAACCACGTAATAATTGAAAAGAGGCGTGATGGAGCTCAACGAATCAGATCATTCCCAAAATCAATTAAATAATTTTTCGCCAATCACGGAGACTAAGGGCGGTCTAAAGACACGAAACACTCTAGGTTGATTTACTGTTGAGCTAACCTTGGGATCCGGTCTCACGATGCGTGTAAGGGCCCTTGGAGAACGACGATAAATTTGCATTCTAAGGTAGAAACGAAGCGATACCCAACCAGCGATAACGAAACAGGGGGGTGACGGTTTGGCGAAAGAAGATGGTTTTTTAGAATGTTTTGGTCCAGAAGACATATTACGAGGTGATCCTCATAGAGAGAATTGTTTACGATCGCTGAGGTTCTGAGTGCTATTTCAAGTGTTGACAATGGACACGAATTTTAACTTAAGATGGGATGTTTGGCCGAAATTGCCTAATTATATTAACACGGGGGAGATGCAAGTTGGGTAATTAAGAAAAGACATAAAAGTTAATGGGTCACGAAGTCTTTGATTAACGATCAAAATTTTACGACCTTTTTTTGCGCGTAAACAAAGTTACGAGGATAATATATTGAAATTCCTGGATGGAGCGAGAAAGGGGTATATGGGTTGGGCTAAAACTAGACGCAAAAAAACTGTAAAAACAGGGATGTACTGGGCGTAGATCACCGAAAAGGAAGGACCAGGAATCGAAAAGAAACCCGAAAGGTAGTTTAGCTCATGATGGAAGAGGTGTCACCGACTCGGGTAGTGGACAGCGATGGGTTACGAAAAATTACCAGAAGATATGCGGCGGATATCACGAAAAGAGTCAAAACAGGTAGGCGAAATTACAAAAAACGTGTCGAATCAAATTTTGGAACGAATGCCTACGTATGTCATCACCGAGAGGAAGGTATATGTGTCCTGGGATCACCCACGGATCGTGTAGACACCAATCAAATGCTAGAAGGCAGCACACAAGGAAGGATACTGGATTGCGCAAGCGCTGGACATAATAGGTGAAAAGCTTCCGTTAGTTGGGATAATTTATCGATTATATTATCGATATCAATAGCGAATTTCTCGGAAAGATTTCGAAAACAACGATATAGAAATGAGCTACACCTAGTCTATAGGCCGGAAATCAACCAATATTACGGACACAACACGCGTACGAGAAAAAATAATCAAATAATTTTGCGCAATAATCTACATCGCCGAAAATCATTTACGGGAGGGCGCCCGGAAGTCAGGTCACCGAGTACACGCCTGTACCCGTCTCGGCAGGGAGGTAGGTGTCTACCTCAACTCGGCAGGCGGGGGCCAAAAATCCTGAAACGGGGTTATGCAATTCTAAACTGAACGGGAAGTGAAACCTTGGATTCATAAAGGCGAAAGTCGCACAAATTTTAAGTCGATTTATTCGAAAAAACATGATTAAATAGCGTTGTTCGGAGGAAATCGGGGCTTTTTCGTTTTAACTTGGTTGGAGTCGGGCTTCGATAACTTAACGTCGCGACAGTTTGGTGTGCTATCTTTAAACTAAACTGATAGAGTTTTAAATATAGTGAAGTTGTGATTTTAATATTAATTGAAATAATTGAAGTGTTTTAAAATTTAATTAGATTCAACCAAAAAAAAGGGTAAACTCATAATTAGACGATACTAAATTCACGGGTTGGAGTCTCTTGGTTCAGACTAATATAAAACGATGAAACTCGACTGCGGTAATGTTTAATAATAACGCGTGTGCCATTAGAGGAGAAAAAAATAGAGAACCATAATAATTATCAAATGACCTGACGAAAACGGCTAAGACAAAGTTCTAAAAATTTTGTGAAATTGAAGAGACAGCGTACATTGATCAAAAAGAAATAATAATAAAAATCGTGTAGAAACGCGGCGAATGAGTTTACTCGGAGAGTAGAATTTAATAAGAGCTAAATACATCATTCGTAAATCACATGTGGACCTTCTGGTCAAAATTAATAATAATTCATTTCCAATATATAAAACGTAGAGTAAATTGCTCATTTGAATTGGGGGTATAGACAGTGTTTTCCTTGCGAACACGGGAAGGATTTTAACGGTCTACACGATATAAGAATTGAGTGAAAAAAATCGAAGTGAACGTGGCAAATAATATATGAAAGGTTCTAGGAAGGGGGAGGGAGTTTGGGTAGATCTCGGCAAATGCTTACTTAGATGCTCTAAAATAGTCGTTAGGGGGAGATATCTAGATTAGGTACAGTGGAGGCCAACAGATACCGATGCATGTCAACTATCAATTTACGGTTAGGGAGGAAGAGGTCATTCTATTGAAAGAAATGATCCGCTTAAACATTCCGAATTCTAGTATCAGGTAATTTATGTGCTATCTACAGAGCGGCGTATGAAAGTAGAAATTTTAGCTAGAAAAATTAGATACAATATGGTTATAGTTTCTACCGGCGAGTAGACGGGTGACATAGAGAACCGATTTCGAATTTAATACGAACCTTTAACGGCTTAGGGGCTTCTACTCATACCTACAGTTCCTGGACGCGGATTAATGTACATGTCGTCGATATCCCGACTGGACTGGTAATATAACGATTTTGAGTGAGTGACCTTGCATGAATATATATTTCCAGAACGTTAAAATTGCGACGAAGATGGGGCCGCAACTGATAAAATAGTATCACATTTAGAACTGTTTGCTTGCTTCTAACAGCTGTGTTTAGCACGAGGCCAATGACCTACTTATTTGTAAGCAGTTAGTGGCGACACACGACCCAAAAGAAAAAAAAAGGGACCCCATAAATCACTCGACGTCCGTGCCTGACGACAAAAGTCGTACACTCTACCGAGTTGGCGGCCGCGCAGAGGCACCTCAAATCAACATGGAAGCGACTAGCTGCAACCAACTCGTGCTCAAAACAAATAAAAAATTAAAATTAATAATATTTGTATAACCTTATATGTACACTAACAAATTCCTAAATACCTTTGGCCTCGGCTTAGAACTCACCGTTGGAGTATGTTGTCCGTAAGCTGTCTTGGGAAAGCACACAACTTCCTCGGCTCAGAAGATTTTCTACTTTCCTCATCACGCGATTTCGGGGCGTCAACGTTGTATGGAGAATCACGAAGAGTTCGGGAGGTCATCCCTTTTCGCGGGACCGGGTCGGATGAGAGGACACGAGAGGCAGTATGAAAATTAATGTCAAGTTGGAATGTTTGGGCCTTGGTTCGCTGCGAAGGCGTTTAATTGAACGGGCTCCAAGTCTTTCAAAATCGCGTGGAGGGGACGTCGGCGTGATGAACGAGGGTTCAAAATCGGAGGACGAACACATACTAAAGCGGGGTTTACCCGGAGGTTGATGCAACTCGACTGGAAAACCCTCGAGATCCTTTGCAGCAACCTTCGTGAGGTGGATAGTAGGCCTGGCGGCTAGTGGACGTTGAAAGCCTCACCAGAACAAACCTATTTGAAACATGCACGCGTTTAGCATCATGACAAGGGAAGCAATGAAAATTCCCCTTTTACAGTCAGTAAAGTAGTCCGTCGGAGGAAGCGGGGCGGGGTGATTTGGGATATTCCAACAGGTGCATTACCTCTCCCTCTGACGTGAGCGGTCCGGAGGTGTCAAGGCGACTATAAGAAGAAGTTAGACCAGACCTCGGGGAAAGCCAGACACGTATTGGTTCTTGGGGTTTTGCATTTGGAAGAATATTGACCATTTCATTTGGGGCAGTGAGGTGCCGACCCAGTTTGCAAAAAAAAACCTTTTTTTTCTCGTCATTTAATCCGTTCCCATCTCCTTTTCTCTCGTTTCCACTTCCATCCGCAACACCCAAAGTTTACTAACCACAGCTAAATCCATTTATCTAGTTTTAGTACATCGTTACAGAGGTCGACGAGAGAGTCCCAGTACTTATGCGGAAACAACACACTATTCAACGAAGGGTTTAATAGCCCGTACACAAGAGGGGGGGGGGGGGGGGGTTCGGTTCTATGTCACAATCTAGAATTTATAAACACGGGGACATTAGGTAAGGGCGGGGATACAAGGAAATTGTAAAGATATGATATAAGCTGTTAGGTCGATTAGTAATAGGGTCCAGTATTCGAAAGTTAGGTGAGACACGTACTCGTTCCTTGTAGAACTCGCTGAGGGTCGATGGACGTTTTCCCCACGCTTTGGCTAAAAAGAACCGGGAGTTACCACAGAAAGGAGACATTAAATACCTACCACCCCATAGCGGGGGGGGCTTCGAATTAACAAATCACACAACGTGAAGTTAAGGGATTTATTGTAGATCAACCCCAAAGCGTAGGCCTTATTTTACTGTGTGCGATACCACAGGGGCGGGGAATATTCAGAGTTAGCTAGGCCCAGCACGATATCGTTTTGCAAAAGCGAAACTGAACGCTGGAGAGAAGGAGGTATAAAAACCTCATTCAAGCGAGTTAGGACAATTAGGGGGTCGAGTCAACACATATGTAACGAAAACAAAATACTGAAAATATTTCATAAAAAAATAGATGCTTCTATAATACACTACTGTTTTAATCCTTCAGGTCTCTTGCATATTGACCATTGTGTTTCTTAAAGATGCTGTCAAAGAATTTATATGTATTTCAGCTTCTCTATCCGAACGCAAAATACTGATTTTAAAAGGTGGTAAAATACGCTATGAAATTTTATTATTAATACTACCATATCATTTAAGTCATAAGAAATTTTTAAATCTAACATAAAAAGTTTTAAAAATAGCTCACCTTTCGTTTCTTCGTTTAAACACAAAACTAAAATTACTTATAACGAAAAAACACTATTTTAGTAGGCAAATGTATTACAAACTAATAAATGTTAACTCATTTTTTTATCTCCTCTCATATAAAAATAGTTAATACAAATTCATAAGTTTTACTCAAATTGCTGTAGGAACCTTTATGAAGATGTGTACATTTTAATTAATTTGTGATTAACTATCATGATTTTCATAAGGCAAGTTTTTTTGTGCGTATCACAAAGGATAACAAATTATTATAAGCAATAATTATTCACCCGAAATACCCATACAAATTAAAATATATCTCCCGAGTAAATATAAATGCCACTGACGGGAATTGAACCCACACCCTTCTGATTGACGGTCAGGTGCCCTAGACCACTAAGCTACTTTAGCTTATTACCAACCCGCCAAATAATTTAATATGTACTTTCATTCAATATTAAAATAACCAAAACCAATGACATGCAATTCGCGACTTTCTTTTTCTTTTTCAGTATTTAGCAGATTATATAGAAACAATAGATTTGACAATGTACGTCTTTTTTGTAAGGTTAACATATTATTTGTAGTATTGTTGTATTGTTTGAGTAAATGTTTCGAAAATTTATCCTGCATGCTTTCTATTAAATCTATGTATACCTTATATTGAGGATTCCTTGTCGTGGAAGCATACTTCTGTGGACTTCTGACCAATGAACAAAACAATATTTCTAAAGTCTTCGCACTTTTGAAAACTTCACATATTCTTTATAGGAAACCTAACATCTTGTTAGATTTTAGTATAATTTGTTCGATGCACATAAAAAATTAATTTTCTGTCTAAGTAAACACCTAGATGCTTAGATGTAGACATATGTTGTCAAAGTTTATTGTTCAAGTGAGGATCGATTATTTTATTTTTATTTATAGTAAATGAAATCGAGTGATACATAGACATGTTTAAGGACAATACGTTTGATTCACAGTACAAGAATAAATTATCAAAATCGCTTTGTAATTCCGTACAGTTGGAAAAAAATTGTATAGGTTTAAATTTTTTTATATCGTCCGTGTATAATATGAATTAACTATTTTGAAAGCACACATAAATGTCATTTATGTAAATATTAAATAAGAGTGGTCCGTGGTTCGACCCTTGGGGCACACTTGAGTCGATTTTCAATACTCAAGATGCGAAACCATTAACAACTATGATTTGGTGCAGATTAACTATGATGATGAGATCAATATAGAGATCGCCGTGAATTCCTTGACCTAACAACTTCTGTACTGGGTTTTACAGATTGCTTATGCGTGAATGAGAACAATCTATTAATTCCATATCCGGAGAGAGTAGCGTGTTCCTTTGCACAAGGGACACCGGCAACGTTGCCATCGCCTGTTCCTTCACCATGGCAGTCCACTTTCATGGCAGAATATAAATTACCGATGGATTCGTATCCGTTACCTGGATCACCGCGAGGTGAGGAGCCGTGTGGAGTTATAACTTCTATCCGGAGGCCGACATAAGCGCTCTGTGGCAAGATATAGTGTTATTTCAGGAAGAATCGGCGTTTAGAAACCGTTAGCCAATTTTGTTTAACGTCATACCAGAGGCGTTTTGTAACTGAAATATAGACACATTAAAACGCGCAATCTGGCATGTTGTTTAAAACGAACTGTTGATTTTTTAAATTTTTGGAACTACTTTCGTAAGTACCTATTTTGTACTCTTATAAGTATACATCAACGATGACTCATTTTATTAAGAACGGGAGCCAAGGTACCAGCTCAATATTTTTGTACGGCTCAAAAGTCGACACTATTGAACGATGGCTCAATTGAACGGGACAGTGAGCTAAGAGCGTATGAGCAATGAGAATACTGTTTTTGTCCGATATGGCTCCTCAGGAACTGCTCCCCCCAAACAGCTTCCCCGCTACGTCTCCGTCGATTCGGTTCCCAGTTCCCAGCGAAAGCGAATGAATGTTCGTACGACTCTTGGTAATGGTATGCCTCCTCGTAGCACCATAAAAATATCTTGCAAAGTAGTTACTAGGTGTACGTACATAGTACGTATGTTTGACGCCTTTCTAGTCTCGGAGTATGTAATAACTAATAACAATTAATGTGTGGATAATTTTAATGGTGTTTTTTTTTCTAAAATATATCCTGGTAAAAAACACTAACCGTTCAATTTAGGCGTTGTACGGTTTATCAGTCGTACAAATACAACACACCAAAAAGAGCTAGCTCCATTGTCCTGCTCGTTCACGAACGTCTCACCGCTAGTATATACAATTATTGAACTCTTTTGTACAACATAATGTTTTATAAAAACTTGAATTGTACCTGCATATCGTTCATACGTTTATTATGTTATTATTGCTCTCCAGAACAATTTACCTTAAACAATGTGCACATATAAAAGCCTGCAAGGCGTGAATAATTAAATAAATTTGGGTTTCAGAACCAGACATGAAGGACGAAGCAAGCGACGCGCGACGTGGACGACCCAGCGAGTGACGTTAAACGCGGAGCGAGCGACGTGGAGGAGATTGATCTACGCATACCACCAAAACCTTCTTATGATCTCAGTATTGCATTTGAATTCCTTGACACCGACATGACCAACTTATAGATACAAGACCAAGAATATACAAAGGCAATGCCTATGATTCTGCCACCTGATAGTTACTCTCTCGATTGGTCAAACGACAGCTCGCGTTTTTATGGTGTAAGGGAGACTTTTACAGGTACGCCAGAACCAAAATTTGTTACCAACAAAATGGGCAAACCTGTGGACGCCTTCTTTAAAATGTTCAACACAGATTTCATTGAAATTATCACGAGAGAAATGAGCAAGTTTGCTGATAAATATATGGGGAATGAAACATTTGGGCAATTTACGCTTGTCAAAAAATGGATTGCCATAAATGAAGAGGAATTATATATAATCTTCGTACTTTGTACTCGTACTAATGCATCAAGGTATCAATCTCCTAACTGTTGAAAAAGACTACTTCTTAATTCGATCATCGCCATGAATTGTTTCAGCCCAGTCATGGATTACAGGCGTTTTATTCTCTAAAAGAAATTCTTCCGATGAACCATTACCTGTGCAAATGTTACGAAAAAATCAGCCAAGTTTTGGACCATCTCTCACAAAAATTTGAGAGTTTATACCTGCTCGAGCAAGATATCTTTATAGACGAGTCCTTACTCAGCTATAAAGGCCGTTTGGGATTCGTCCAGGGATTCGTTTGATCAAAACCTATGCTGCCGGCGCAGGTATAAAATCTTATGAGCTTTGTGACTCCAAAACAGGCAATATTTGGAAAATTCCAAATTTATACTGGGAAACCGTCTATTAAGCTGAACAGACAAAGATAAAACCAGATCAGGAAGACGTGACTGACACACATACAGGAACAGACCACCTCAACAGACGGACAAACGTTTCTGGTGCTCGCCATAACTGCCCAGTTGGGGCCACTGCAAAGATAGTATATGACCTGGCCAGCCCTCTATTTAACAAGGATATACTTGGTATAATACATCAACGGGTATACGCCATATATATGTAATTTTTCACTTATTTTGAAGATATTTTAATTTTTTCGACCGCTAAATTTAGTTGTTCGGAAAATTTAAAAGCAGACACGGTAAACTTGGTAAAATGTGGTGAAAGGTCGTAAAACATTGTAAAAAATAGTTAATTCACGATAAAACACTAAAACAAGTCATACTAATAATAATAATAATATAATAATAATAATGTTTATTTCAGCTGGACAGAGCGGTGTGTGCAATGCTCTGCCTGCCATAAAAGTTTACATTTAAGTTAATACATAAAAATAAAATGAATAAAGATATAAATAAAAATAATAAATAAAAAATCAATACATTGATGTGCACATTAGGACTTTATGGTGGCTTGAGTGAAATTCTCCATCTCCGGTGTAGAGGCGCTCCCTGCCACTGGGCAACGGCCTGGACAAGAGTGTTGTCCGATCTCTGGTAGCGCTGACTCGTCCCGGCTATTCTGTGGCGCATCAAAGCAGCGAACCCATGCACCCTTCCTTCGGTGAACATCTGTGAAGCGCTGCATCGCCAGGGGAGGCCAAATAGGGCTCTGTATGCGTGGTTGTACTGTACTCGGAGTGTGTTCATGACGCCTTGTGTGTATGTCGTCCATAGCTCGCTAGTGTAGAAGCTCACACAATATGTTTGGAAAAGTTGCTTCTTCACCGGAGGACTGCATTTGTTGAATCTCCTGGCAAGCATGTTAGCTCTCACACTCAGTACTCTTCTTTGACGTTCTATGTCTTTTTTATCATTTAGGTCATCGGTGATGACATGCCCCAAATATTTGATTTCGCTGCAAATTGTCAGGTTGGCCCCGCCGAGACGTATGGGTGGAATGACAGTGGGACCAGTATTTGCTTTAAATATCAGCAGGGATGACTTTTTAGCATTGTACATCAGCCCATGACTGTCAACGTAAGCTTCGCATATTGCCAGAAGTTTTCTCATCGCTCTTATCGATGGAGCTAGTATGACCATGTCGTCTGCATAGCTAATATTGTTCATACATACCCCGGCAATATGGCATCCGATTCTTGTCGTATTTAGTGTTTTACTAAGTTCATCCATATACACGTTGAAAAGCACTGGGGACATTGAGCCTCCTTGTCTAACGCCGCACTTTAATTTGGCTGCTTCTGATAGGCTTTCATTCCATCTGACAAAGTTTTCCTGTTGGTTGTACCAAATTCTCAATATATTAACAAATTTGTGGTGGAACTTGTCGTTCGGTCAGTTTTTTCCACAACGCATTATGACAAACCCTGTCAAAGGCTTTGCTTAAGTCTAGGAAGCATGCGTACACCGTTGTTTTTCTGGCTTTATAGTATTCGATTGTTTGTTTCATGCTATATATGGCCGTATCAGTAGAGCATCCAGCTTTGAAGCCCATTTGAGAGTCCTCTGTATTGAGCTTGTCTTCCGTTAAATTTAAGATGACCTTTTCGAAGATTCTTGCAATTATTGTGGCAAGAGATATGGGTCTGTAATTAACAGATGATGTCAAGTTCAACTGGCGGCTTTTTGGGATCGGTATTATTATTGTTTTGGACAGCTCTTTCGGTAACACATGGTAACACGTTTCAAACATAGTAATGCAAAACACGCTAAAATATGTTAAAACATGGCTACACAAAGGTTTTATTCAAATGGGCGAATTTCATATTTATATGTAGGATAAGAGACGATTTCAGAATTAGAAGAGCTGAGATGTTGAACGGAGGAGAGACATATTTTAGTTAATGTTTGAAGGAAGAGAGGATATTTGTCTAAACAAGAGTTGATGAATAAATTTGTCTCTAAAGAGGGACAACCATAAAATATATGATCTTTAGTTCCCATTTCTTAACCACAGAAAGCGCAACCTGTGTGAATTTAAAAAAAAAACGTGAGAAGAAACCGAACAATGTAAATGTTGTAGAAACCATGGTTGTGATGGAATAGTCCTTAATATTGAGGCTTGACGGCTCAAAACATGGTAAACCATGATGCCATATAGTAAAACTTGGTGAATACACAGTAAAAAAAGGTAGAATTCTCCTGTCTGGAACCCACATTATAATATGCATGTTCAAGGTGTTGAAAGAATACAAAACAAATTCTTACATTTTATAAATTTTAAAATGGGTATTCCTGCAATAGGGAATTCTCTTCACACCAAAAAATCACTTATTATTAATTATTCACATGTAGAAACACTTCAGACACAAGAATACATAGTTTTTATAATTTTCAAAAATCATTTATTAAAGTTATAATGACTTTAAAAACAGGCACGAACGAAATATTTCAATGCAGCTAAAAACGCCCGGTGATTGATCAAGCGTTCAAGGGCGAACGATGACGTCACTGTTGACCGGCCTGAGTAGATCCTGCCTACCGATGGCGTCGCCGCGGCAAAGGTGTGACGTAGCACTTGTGACGTAGCGGTCAAGATGGCGCATGACCGTTTTCAGAGCCGAAGTAGCACGCAATTTTTAAAACAACTACAAAAAATTGAAAATGTATTTTGAAAAAAAGAAAAAAAGAGGCACATAATAAATAATTATCTTTATTGAAATAAATTATTTACAAAATGCACGAGAATTCCCTATTATGTCAAACTGCAACACTCTGTTAAATTATGTAAATATGCTCAAATTGTCAGACAGAAGAATTTTCACTGACTTGGTATTTCTATATAAAATTCTGAATGATTTAGTTGATAGTCGGGTATTGCTAGAATTGATAAGCTTCCGGATTCCACAACGTAATACTAGATTCAGGATTTATCTCAGCGCAGAAATTCTGGGACTAACTACCATATGTAATCCTCTTTGCCCAGAATACTAATGGAGAGAAACAATTATACCAAGTCAGTGGACATCTTCAATTTATCTGTTAACAAATTTAAAATTTTGTTAATGTTTGTTAATTGTTGTTACAATAAATAATGTTTTTTCTTTGATATTCATATGTAAAAGCCCCGAAAAAGGTCGTTAATTATTAAATAAATAAATAAAATATTTTAAATCATGTTGCTATATGGTAAAACTTGGTAAGTACGTGATATTTATTTTATTTATTTATTTATAGAATACATGATAATACAATAATACATTTTCTTACATGTGGTACATTAAATCACCACACTAGGCGACTGCCTGTCTCGTGGCGACCAATGGTATATAGTTAGTATGTGAGGTCTAGTGTTAACATATGAATTAAATATTTATACATGTTTAAAGTATGAAAGATTATATAAGAATGAATTATAATGGAAATTGAAAATATAAAAATGTTAAAGTAGAAAGCAGAAGACAAAAAAAAGGAAAATAAAAAGAATAAAGAAGAAATAAAAATAAAAGAAAAACAAAAAAATAAAAAATTTAGAAGTCTAAGACATGCTATTATGCAGGAAAAGATCAAATACATAACTCTCTTTTCTGGTTGTGTAAGTGTACATGCATGTATGAGCGCGTAAATACGCGTGTACACGCATACATCCACACACACTTTTATTCATATTTATAGATGCATACATATTCATACAAAGATATACAAATATATACAAATATATATGTATACATACATACATACACATATATATATATATATATGTATGCATACATACATACACACATATACACATGCCTACTTGTACATAGTTGTTTATTCCCTATATCACTCATTTTTTATGACAAAAATTGTTTTCTTATTTTTTTGTATGGTGATAATATTGAGCAATACAATATGAAATAAGACATTTTTTAAGGTTATTATGATAGAAGCAGAAGAATCTAGTTCGGAGTGTAAGAATTTATATTGAGTACA
Organism: Hesperophylax consimilis; assembly: GCF_061612785.1. Lineage (NCBI taxonomy): Eukaryota > Metazoa > Arthropoda > Insecta > Trichoptera > Limnephilidae > Hesperophylax > Hesperophylax consimilis. Next base: position 32,528,264 of record NC_142850.1, read on the forward strand.
CATATAATTATTATTGCTATGACTCATATAAAAAGTTGCCAGGAAAGTAGTGATAATTAGATTATATACTTGATTCTCAAAAGATATTAAAAGACTTGAGATTGGAATAAGGATGGTAGTAATTGTGTGTGTTTCAGAATGGTTTAGCTGTAAGATAAGATATTTAATACATATTTTAGTTGTTTTTATGATAGAGCTAGGAGAGCAATAATTAGAATAGTTAGTATAAATATGGTATAATATGGTAAAACACAATGCAATATAACATGGTAAATACATGGTAAATGCATGGTAAAATATAATAATACATGTTACCATATTGTCAAACTTGGTGAAGACATAGTCAAATATAATCAAACACTACGCCATATAGTAAACTTTGGTAAGTACGTGGTAAATTATGGTAAAACACAATGCAATATAGTAAAACATGGTAAATACGTGGTAAATGGATAGTAAATTATAGTAAAACATGTTGCCATATTGTCAAACCATAGTAAAATATGGTAAAACACGATGCCATATAGTAAACTTTGGTAATTACGTAGTAAAATATGGTTAATAATGATTCCATTTAGTAAAACTTGGTAAATACGTGGTATCGTGTTATAATATGGTAAACCAAGATGCCATATAGTAAAACTTGGTAACATAAGTTCCCACCAAGACTGAAAACAGAAGTGTGATATGGTGATAGTAGTTTGGGATTGTTTGGAGGATAGAGAAATTTTTGTGGAAATGATGTGATACTTATAATAAACACGAGGTGAGGAAAATGCACTGAAATATTTAATTTCACTTAACAACCGCCTGCTGTATAAATACGAAAAAATAATATCATTAAAACATAACAACTGTCAAAGAAATATTGTGTTCATATATCTTAAGTTTTCCTCAATTTATACCGTATAAAATTACCCTTGAAAATTACCTTCACAACACGGGTGAACTCCTAGCGTGGAGGGATAATATGTAATCTCTGTAAATATATTGTACGTTTAGATCAAATTTTTAAACAAATTCTTTCACATTTCTTGTGTTTTTAAATTTTTATAATAACTGTTCCCTTGTAAATCATATAAAATCTACTGTAATTTTTATTCGAAGGTTTTCAATTACCGTAATATTTTCCTTTATTAAAATAATACCTTCACGTTAAAAACGTCCGTAAGAGTGCTCTACGATCGGACATAATGATATCCCTAAAGACCTGAAAATAAACTAATAAAAGAGAAAGCCTATTTCCAAACTAGGTCCACAGGTCACGGGTCACGGGTCATACGGCCTAGATTTCGATGACCAACAGAACTTCGAGTGTGCAAAAATATTCATTGCAGCGTTCAGCACCTAGGGAGGAATATATATTTATATTGATTACCAGGTAAGATAGCCCCCGGGGTCCAATAGTACCCCAACTTACGGCATAAATTTGGAAAATAGGTGAACTTTTTGGAGATAAATCCACGAAATTCAGCATCAGGAGAAAACATTATTTTATATTGGTGAGATTTGGCGTCGTTTGTCTTATCTTTGCGACTCGCGGCAGTGGAGGAATATGGTTTAGGTTTCATGTTTTATCTTGTAACGATTAGGCTCACGATTTCTTTCTTATGAGCTAAAAAAATACGGATGACGCATTTTTAAACCCATTTTTAGTCTTGTCTGAGAATGTGTTATTTTGAAAATATTATTATTATTATTTTGTGTTTGTTAAGACTCAGTAGAAAGCGTTTTAAAAATAAGAAGACAGTGTGAAATGGATTTATGTAAATGTGTATATTAGCGCGCTAATATTTAAAAAAATATAAAACCATCTAACTAACTAACCAACTATCATGCCGTTTCGCCGCAGAGGTAGGCAGAAGCCAAACAACTCGGTCTTGGCAAACACTTCTTGCCTCATTCACATTCATACATAGTCCCATACATACTCTTCTATTATTCTGACTCTTGACATGGCCCGACTAGAGTATTTGTTTCACTTGATCGTGCCATGTCTTTCTCGGGCGTACCCGACTTCTGCTAACATACGCATTTGCATAATATATCCTCCTTACACTCCAATCTTCGCTCATTCGCTCTACATGCCTAAACTATCTAATCGTCCCTTTCTTAATCTTACTTATTACGCTTACATCAGCCTTGCATTCTTTGCAGATATCTACATTCCTCACACGATAAAACATGGTTTTACCACACATATGCCTCAGGAATCTCATTCCAACAGCATTCAATCTACTTTCATCGTTCTTTGCCAGTTCCGTGCCTCAATTCCATACATCAGGGTAGGTACTCGGTAAATTAATATAAATTCTTAATGCGATGCACTACGTCGTGTAATATTTCAAATTGAGCCGCTATCAATAAAAATCCTTATGTAGATAAGGTTTAAATTCCAGCTTAACACCATCCGCCTGTTTTGATTTATGCAAGAAACAAACATGGCCAAAAAGTGCCTTTTATTTTATTTTGTGGATGTTCAGGCATAGATATTTAATTTTTTTGCATCATTTTATAAATAACTTAATTTTCCACATTATACAATAAAATCATAACCGAAAATGGGTTCGTTAGTAGGAGATTTTGAACTTTAAAGCAGTTTTCTAGGCCTTGTACATTATTTTTTTTTGGGATTATAAAAAAACTCATACAAAAAATACTCGATTATTTCAAAGGCTTAGATGAATTCTACTCGTAGTATTTAATTAAAGCATCTGAAACATTTTTAGGCGACCAAATTTTCAAAACAAAAACACTTGATTTTGCATTACATCGCCTTAACAAAAACATTTTTTCGAAACAATAATAAAAATCGTTTTCAGCTACAATAACATCAATAATGCAATTTTGTTGTAATATTAGCACTCTAGTACACCCGTAGTCTCAAGTCGCCACTGTATACAACCATATGATTGAATGTATATAAATTTACCATATTATTAATTAATATCATTCCTAAAAATATTAATATTGAAACATATGAACTGCTTACTGCGGCTTAAAACCAATGAATCTACATAAATTTCGTATTTTTGCCATATTTCTACACGGTTGACATTACTCACATGAGAACGGGTCGCTTTTGTGACTCGTTCTTGAGTTCAACAGCTCGGCTTTGGAACGATATATCGGCCTCTGTGTTTCATCCTTCTTACAGCATGGGTCTCTTCGAGATCCATGTTAACTCCTTCCTCTCCTTAAAAATACCCTCCACACAGCATCCCCAGACATGACATGCTAGGGAAATTATTTTTCTCAGCGCCTCCTACATAGAGTGATGTAAAAAAATACATATTTTCATTTTTTATAAATTTGGCAAATTATGACGAGCGTTCAATCAAAACGTTTTGGAAATATGCTATAATATGCCAACAATCGCTCCATTGAAAGTCATTTTTATATGACGACAAAAAATCGTTTGTTTGCCGCTTTCACATCTCCGCGATTTATAGCGGGAATACTTCCCTTGTGTAACGAGTCAGTTAAGCAATTATAATTACTATTTTTTGTCCAGCAATTCGTTTCCAAGAACAGCGCGGCGTTCTAATTTTATTTGTACATCCTAGCAAATGAGTCGAGGTGGAATCTTTCAGCTGGAAGCATTCCCAGAGCTTCTGGTGATTGTTGACACAGTGGACGGTCGGTACTCTACGTACTGATATCTGCAGTACCAGTACAGTACCCTTACTACCCCTAGCTACTTATGCTACCCGGAAAGGCTTCTTGCCTTGGGAGACTTTTAATTATGCAAAGTGCTTTTAGTTGCTACCTACTTCTGAAGCCCGAATGCTAACCTTCTTAAGACCGGAAATGTAGATTAATCACAACGCTGCAAATTAAAGTAAAATTTGTACAGTTTGTGAATCTGTTATTTATTTTATGTGATTTCCCTACGTTTTCAATCAAATCGGAATGTTCAGAAACGAAGTTGAGAAAATTCATTAGTGAATTTTAATTAGGTTTAGGTACCTTTAAAAATTAATTTCACATTTAAAATCCGAGGGACGTGCACTGTGCATCCTACAAAGGCTAAGAATTTAAACATTAATTGGCAATTTAATTATCAGTCAAAAGGATTTTCACTCAGTTGGTATTTTAGTATATTAGTCCATAATTGCTTGCATTGATAAGCTTTCGAATTTTATGACGTGACTGTCGGTGGCTAAGTAGACATCACGTTTGTGTCCTACCCAGATGTAGTATGTTCAATTCCTCAGCTGGCCAAGTCCTCCATCACAACACTAGCAACATTTTCCACTTACTATGGTGGTAGTAGGAAATTTCCAATTATTGTCAGGTTGTTTGTAACCCGGTATACTAACTTCTGTAATATATGTATTCCTTATTTCCCGGGATATTTTGAGGAAAATAATCATACGGAGTCATTGCACATTTAATTTATCACACAAAAAATACAAAATATTGGTACTGAGGCGGCTTAGTTATGTAGAGTAAGTACTGTATCATTGCTATTCAAATATATATATAAAAGCCCTTAAAAAGGGCATAAATTAATGTTGTGCAATAATTTGAATGCATTGAAAAGTAGAGGAAATTCTGATTCATTTATGAAAATAAAAGTGACAGTCTTATTATCTGGAACTAGTTTGGCTACGTCACCCTCAATGTGAGATTTTCAATATGTGGACGTATATGTGTATTTTTCCGATTCTGATTATTGCACTAAAATGTGTAAATTTAATATTTTCAACCATAAATATTGATTTTAAAAACCTTTTAAAACATCACTTCCGAAACGGTTTCAACCAGCAACATTTTTTTAGTATTATTTCTCCCACCATGCTAGAGACGTCCCTTTATTGTGTCTGGTGATGTTAACCGATTGAATTCATTCATAATATGATTGATAATATATAATAATTATTGTAATTTAATGCTGTTTGAATTATATGTATTTTTTTATTTTTCATTATGAGCACCCGCTAATCTGCCAGAACAGTTTGTCAGCAGGTAAATTTCCCAATATTATTTATTACACCATAGCACACGTATAGCGAGAAGTTACAATATAAAAAATAGACATTAAAGAATAACATGTCAAGTGCCTACAAAACGAAGTCATAAAATTCATATAGAGATAGATATAACACAGTCAACATACTCATAGGCATACACAAACTAAAAAGCATGCAACATACTTAAAAACACTCAACAGGCAACAATAAAAATATAAATAATCTTGATCTTATAACCATTTTGTTCAGTTTTTTTTCTGGTTCGGATCGCAATTGTATACATGTCATAAGATGGTGCGGGGGCAGTTCCTCCGTTGCAGTTCGCAGTATGAAGATTTCCCTGATTAACCTTCAATAGGAGAGAACATAAAAGAAGGCTAAGGAGATAATTCGATTAATGGGACACTGGATTAGTATGCAATCGAGCTTGGTATTCACTGCAACAATAGTTATACTTCATTAGAAGAATTAAATATTTCCAGTGAAAAGATTTCTTCTATAAATCTAGAGGGACTACATATGGTATAATTTGTTATTTGCTTTACTTTATTTGAGTTTATTACTCAACCATTGCGTTGGGCTCTGAGCCAAAAATCTTATAACATAAGCATGTCACTTTTTGAATAAGTAATCCAATGTTTCCGAAACAAACGATAATAAACCACCAACATAAACATTTATTTTGATTTTATGGATTATTTTACTATCAAACTAACATTTCAGCACTGCTCTCTTTACTCTTTATCTGTCTATTACTTTTCTCGAATTAAATTTGTTTTTTTCATACAAATTTTTATAAATTTAAATATTTTTATTCTTATTATGGCATCTTATCAAAGGTACGGTAACAGGGATGAAATCAATAATTTGATTTGATGCATATACTATGTACAAACAACACGTACAAACTGATGAAATATAAACTGTCGGCTTCCCGAAAATAAATAAATATTACTGGTGAAATATTTTATACATGTGTAATATTGTTTCATCACTGTAATCAAATGTAGGTACTGTTTAGTATTTATTATATTTAAAAAATAATAATGACAACCGAGTGTCAGTTAAATAATCATCATCATCACTTTTGGCTCTACAACCCCTGGTGGGTCTTGCTTGGCCTCCTCAAGAGTCTTCCTCCACTCATCTCGGTCCCGCGCCAGCTCTCTCCAGTTTCGAAGCATCCAACTTAACATTAAATAACATTAAATAATATCCAACTATTAATGTATAACTAGATACAAGAAAATATTTATTTTAATTTTAAGCTATGTAGCCTGTAATATCAATACAAATTGAAATTATCTCCAGAGTAAAACTAAATGCCGCCGACGGGAATTGAACCCGCGCCTTTTGATGTCCAGTCAGACTCTCTGGACCACTGAGCCACGTCGGCTTATTTCCAACCTGCTAAATAATTCAATATGTACTAGAACTTTATTGAACAATTACTGTTTAATATATTTTTTTCCATCTGTAAACAACCAACTTTATTTTTGTAGGAATGGCTTTGTTGGTTTTAAATTTCTAGAAATATGCTCAATTTGTATTGATATTACAGGCGACTAATTATTGCTAATAATAATTTATTATCCTTTGTGCTATGCATAAAAACCTTGTCTTATAACACATTAGTTTATTATTAAAAAAATTACATAAATATGTTTTTTAAACAATAATTTTATTAAATCAGAAATCATCAGGTAACTTAAGAACTTTCTAATTTCTTTGAATATAATGTTAAAAATATATATTTTTTATTAATTTTTTTTCACCTTTTGGTAGCCTCTAAAATGGTATATTTCATCACAACTCCTCATTAAATATTTTCATCATATAGATACCTCATTTAACAACATAAATACAACACGAACATTCCAAAAAACGACGTACATTAAAAAAAAATTCGATTTCATAATGATTATTTCAAAATAAAATATAAATCGATATAACTTTGAAAACGCTGAATTAGGGGTCATTTTGTTTGCATTGGCCTTTCCTCTCACCCCAATTCGTTTGAGCAATAGCTTATAAGATACCTTGTTTAAGGCTGTCTTCAGATACTTTTTCTTATTTTATAAATATTAAAAAATTACAGTTTTAGTCTCAATTACCATACTAGGATCATTAATTATACGAAATTTGTGTCATCTTAAAATACTCAAATAAGGATGAAAAGTAATAATTAAAATCTTGATTCCAATACAATATTATGTATTTAGTACATATATTAAAAGTTATAAAAAATATATCCGTTTTATGTCGTGTATATTACGGGTTAGTTGACTTTCCTTTGGCCATTTCCTTACGAGCTCTCGCTTTACCGGCGGGTTCCTTTTGACGTGAAAATCGAGCGACATTTAAATGAAAACGATGAACATTTAAAAATTTATCTTTCAGCTAATGACTTACTCATATTTCTGTAAGCATATCCCAAACGTTACTTTAATATAAGTGGTTCCACTAATTAGAAAAACATTTATCTCCTTTAATGATTCTCGTAAGAAAAAAAAATCAACCCTTATCCGCTGTTTGAGCTTTGACAGCAAACATAATTTTTTGTTTGAGCTTGAGAATAAATCATAAATCAACACGTCAACTTAGAGTTTGTATCATAAAAATCTAGAGTTTGGTCATGAAAGTTGAAATTGAGCTTCAGAATAATAAATTAATCAATTTCAATACTAATTAACCAAAATCATAACTCTGAGTTTCATTACTTTGAGCTTGATCATCAAACTAAATCATAACTGCGAGTTTGACGATAAACCAAAATCATGGTAATGAATTTGAGGATACACCAAAATCATAACTATGAATTTGAGGATAAGCACAAATCATAAACGAAAATCATAACAATAAATTTTAATTTGAACCAAAATCATAACTACGAGTTTGAGGATAAACCAAAGTCATAACTATTAATTAGAGAATAAACCAAAATCATAACTACGAGTATGATGATAAATCAAAATTATAAGTATGGTGTGGATTGTGACACAGGGTTGGAGTATTAAGATTACAAAATCGACTTTTTAGATGTTGTTGTAGCCTTGATTATACTACAATTTATCTGGACAACGTTTACTTTCAACAAGACGGCGCTAGGGGCCACACAAGCAACGAAACCATTGATCTTTTACGATTGAATATCAAAAAACACCTCTAATTGGAAAACCTTGTATTATAGTCTGCGCGAGCATCAAATAAAATCATATGAAGCTTTTTGTTTACATTAAGATCAATGGCCTTCTTCCGGATTGTGACCAATATCTAAACCATTTCATTGAAGCACATCATATTATTCTTCTTATTTCTATTGACAAACTATTGTTTATAAGACAAGTTTTTTGTGCATGGAACAAAGGATAACAAATTATTCTCCTGAAATACCCATAAAATAATTATTGCTTATAATAATTTGTTATAAGTATTCTTTCTTCCCTACTTTAGTTAGAGTTAAATAAATTCAATTGCTGCTCTCAATTTAATAAAAAAAAATATGTCTTATGTATGTTTCCATGCGTATATACGTATATATTCTTCACTCGATAGTCGCAAATAATTCACTTGTATTCTCAGTGGTGCGGGGCCAACTGGGACCCAGCGTGACACCATTCAAACTCAGCTCATTACAATACAGCGATCCACAGGAGATAAACAGGAATCTCTATTTTCCTGAAAGGTTCTGAAAATTTCAATCATATATCAATCTTCTAAATGTAGCTCATGAATAAAACCATCACTTCTTGACGCGATGAGATCTGCCGCCTAAGTGAGTATATTTCCTTCGCTATACAATGGAAACACCAACACGTTGAGAGGTGATAAATAATTTATGAAAATCACGAAGTTTTGCGAAAGACGTCAAGGACTTGAGGTAGACGCGTGTGACAAAGTCACAAATATTCACAATTCATGGCAGTTTTAGTTGAAAAAATGTCAACGGTTTACTAGCAATAAAAGTTATGTTAGCACTGTGTTGGAGGGCATATAACTATCGGTTTATAGGGGTTTACACCTTTTTGTGAGACTGCCTGAGTGTTCCAAACTGTTCCCTACTGACTGGAGCTCCTGGACTATAGAATCCCCAAATAGAGTTTGTGAGCTAGTGGGGAAGACTGGGAATAAAAAGGTTTTTATATACTTATCTAGCTATTCAAATATACCACCACAAATAAGGTTAGTGCAATTTCAAGCAACGTTTCGATTTTGAATATTTGTCCTTCACCAGGTCGAGAAAAAAATCAAGTCATAATGGTCGAGTGGTTAGAGGCATTGTCCCGGTAATACAGAGATCCTGGGTTGATTAAGATATATGCAACTGTCATCTTTTTTTAAATTATTGAGTCTTATTCCGTTTCATGCTTGGTTTAGATTTAGTAGTCTTATCGTCTTCTTCAATGTTAAAAATTACATTGATGAAAATTAGATACTTATTCTACTTATTCTTTTTTTTTTTTTTTTTGAATAACTCAATGAGTAAAACCTCTAAATTGCGACTAGCTACTTATATTGTTTCAAAAATTAAATATTAGAATTTGAGGTTTTACTCGTTAACATTTCCTTTACTGTGCTAAAAAAATCCACGCGTTCCGGTGCTGTGTAGTCAATACACATTTCAAAATAAGCGATTTAATATCGGAAAAATATTCATATCTAATCGCTTATGTTTATTATGTTTTATAACAAATGAGTTAATAATTGTAATTTAATTGCTGAAAACATGAAAAACCATCGGCAGATGGCTAAAAAAACGTGCGAGAAGTCCACATCTAACGACGGCTCGCGACCGACTGGCTGGTGCGCTGGACGTACACACACAGCTATGCGGTCGTAGGTATCGATGTTCTAAATACAACTGCGGACGTGTGGATTTCTCATGATGCCGCATAGCGAACTAAAACGGGACATCAATAGCGTATCATTTCCTCGCACACTCTTCGCGTAGCAGTGTCACACGGTTGATTGTATTGGTGTATTTTTCCCGATTTTTAACAAAATCTCTGATTTTTAATTGAATTTGAAAAATTTGTAAAATATTATTTTTTTAATTCAATGCATACATTTATATTGGATGAATACCTAAAATCTAAACCCAGAATTTATTAAAGTTATTCGAAGCGATTTGTAGTAAATACACACCACAGATAAGGAAAGGATAAGTTATTCCAAAAATAAATATTCACCCTAGACTTGCACAAAAAGTCAAAAGATGTCACACATCAAAATAAAAAATTATGTATATTTATCTAAGACACTGTCTAGATTGCATTTATTTCGTGTTGAATCTTGCGATCATACATAAAGATAAACCAATAAAAATCTGCGTTGAGAAAATGAAGACAATGTTGGTAGTTATTATTCGAAGTATGATAAAGTTGTTCTAGTTTCTTGGATTGGAACTACAAGTTACCAACAACTAGGATGAGTTCATGTTGACGCGACGTGGCAAGAACATATGAATTTGATTAAAATGAATACTAAAATTGTTTCATATGCTCCTCGTCATACATTTTGAACAATTTGTAACACGAGCACGGGGGAGCCAACGGTTGGAGAAATTAATTTATGATAGAATGCCATTTCGTAGCGCTAGCATCGCGTTTCCGGCAACTGGCGAATATACGTGTTTATAATAAGGTTTGTGTTCGTTCCCATCTCATTATGATTATGGGAAACTCATTTACACAACACAAAATAAATGTTCATAAAATATATTTTCTTCAAAATACTGGAATTCTTAAACGGATTCTAATATTTTTTTCTTCTAATATATGTAAGATATTAGTTAAGTAATAACTATTTACAGGTAATTCGTAAATTTGCGCATCTGTCGCAAAACTCTCCATAGGAGCGCTTTAAATTTCTACTACTGTTTTCAGGAATACAAGTCTTTTCTGCTCGACACGTCAATTCCATCATGAGCTATTGAGCTTAGAAAAATCATTTATGTTCTTCAAAAATACGACAAGGCGCTATTTTGTTTATTCTGCACTTATATTGGTTAAAATAAGTACGTAAAAAATCGGGGAAGGCCGGGTAGTAAATGGAGTAATTTTAATTATTGTTTTGTTGGTAGAATACAGTAGAGAAGAAAGGAAATGGGAAGTGGGACGGCTGGATGTACTTGGGAAGAGTCAAATCTAGCCAAAATCTTGATAAAAAATAGATATTTTGCTGATGTGTTCTACTATAACCATCAATTTATTAAAATGTGTAATGGAATGCCCAAATTTTTTAGTAATATAATTCAGGTTTGTTTGATTACTTTGTCTATGTTTTATAAGTTACTTGCATCTTAATACAACTGATTTAATATCACGAATCTTAGTTTTTTTTCCAATTTACACGTAATTCCAAATCAAAAAGTTTTTGTTTTAGCATATATTTATTTACTGTGAAAAAATTCAGCGAAGAGAATCTTTCCCGGTGCTTGTTCCGAGAAAATCATAAAATTTGAAATAGATTACGAAACACCCTGTTAGACATCGTACAACGTGCATCCATTTCCTGTTTATGCACTTCCCCACAGGTATACAGATAGACCAACATTCGCGTTGACTTCCCGCCTTCCCACGGGAAACCAATCTATCATTTACACCGACCGGACAAACAACTCGGCAGCCCAATGATGATGCCGCTACTGTTACCTGTTTGGAGCTGCCAGGATTGCCAGTCTCATGTGTCTATTATAAAGACATGCATACTTCATTTCCTCCACACTCCCGTGTGACAGCGTAACGCAAGGGACGGACACAGGACCTATCTTATAATTATATCAGGATATGTGATGTTATCAAAATTAGTTTCGTCATATTAAACACACTTCAAAGTGCTCTTCTTTATTCTTTGCCTTATTGCTGAGGCTGGTGACCCCTAGTTTATATTACCTGGTGGATAAAACTCTTCCTTCCCCGCGGTCGAGCGCTATACGCTGAGCCGCGGTTTCATCGCTTGAAGCGGCCGTTGAAGCATAGTGAAAATTTTGTCAGTTTTTAGTCAAAACACTGAAAAAATATTTAAATATTGAAGACAATTACAATTTGAGGTTTCACTCAATAAAGTTATTCCGAAAAATAAATATTCATTCTTGACTTGCAGAAAAGTCAACAGATGTCGCACATTAAAAAAATAATAATAAGATAGGTTTATCTAAAAAGACGCTGTCTGGATTGCATTTAGTTCGGGTTGAATCTTGCGATCATACATAAAGATAGTTGCCAATAAAAATGTGCGGTGAAAAATGAAGACAATGTTAGTAGTTCTTATTCGAAGTATGATACAGTTAAAGTGACCGAGGGGAATAGGGTCCCATTAGCTCAGTTGGTAGAGCACTGTCCCGGAAAGACAAGGGTCCTGGGTTCGAGTCCCAGATGTGACCGTTTCCTTTTCTGATTTTTCTGTTTCAGATTTTCGTTTAGAAATCACTAATATTGTCTTCAATATTTAAATATTACAATTTGAGGTTTTACTCAATAAAGTTATTCCGAAAAATAAATATTCATTCTAGACTTGCAGAAAAGTCAATAGATGTCGCAGATTAAAAAAAATAAAAATAAGATAGGTTTATCTAAAAAGACGCTGTCTGGATTGCATTTATTCGGGTTGAATCTTGCGATCATACATAAAGATAGTTGCCAGTAAAATGTGCGGTGAAAAAATGAAAACAATGTTAGTAGTTCTTATTCGAAGTATGATACAGTTAAAAGTGACCGAGGGGAATAGGGTCCCATTAGCTCAGTTGGTAGAGCACTGTCCCGAAAAGACAAGGGTCTTGGGTTCGAGTCCCAGATGTGACCTTTTCCTTTTCCGATTTTTCTGTTTCAGATTTTCGTTTAGAAATCACTAATATTGTCTTCAATATTTAAATATTATAATTTGAGGTTTTACTCAATAAAGTTATTCCGAAAAATAAAGAAAAAATATTTTTAACAAAAAAAAAATCATCTTTTAAATTATGTACCTTCATTCACACATAATCAAGAGCAATTTTTTTATAACTATTGAGTTTTTATTGTTGTTTTTTTATATAATTTTAGGCGGAATAAATATTAAAAAGTCCATTGAGCGTTTTTCTGGCACGTCATCAGTAAGTACTCTATTTTTGTTTGTGCAATTATATGTTGAATTTAATTTATTTCATATACATATATTCTGCCTTTTTATTATATATTATGTTGAAGTTTTTTGTTTTTGTTTTATGGCATGCCCACCCTAATGTGTTCTCTTGCGAAGATAAAGGAAGAGGGACGGAGGGACATGGCTATTTTGGACACATTATATATCGCTATTTAAAATACCGCGTATATACCACGCTTGATAATCTACATCCGATTAAAATATGATATCAATCCCACACACATAATGATCTTTTATCGATATCAACAAATTTAGTTATTTTTTTTTTTATTGTTCTTTATTTAGTAAAGTTTATACATTACAGTAAACGGGTAAATTTTTTGGCCACCACACTAGGCACATGCCCGTGTTGTAGTGGTCAATTTTATGGCATTTCTTTTTTATAAAGTTATGGCAGTAAACTTTATACTTGGTAGATTTCTTGAAAGTGTGTCCAGAAAACCAAAACAAGAAAACTGATAGCAGACAAAATACAGAATGTCAGCACGAAAAACAAAAAAAAACGAAATACAGAGATGTCAGACTGAAAAATAAACAAACAAAATACAGAACGTTATTCTGAAAAAAAAAAAAAAATACAGAGATGTCAGCATGAAAAATAAACAAACAAAATACAGAATGTCAGCACGAAAAACAAAAAAAACGAAATACAAAGATGTCAGCCTGAAAAATAAACAAACTAAATACAGAACGTTAGTCTGAAAAAAAAACAAAATACAGAGATGTCAGCATGAAAAATAAACAAACAAAATACAGAATGTCAGCACGAAAAACAAAAAAACGAAATACAGAGATGTCAGCCTGAAAAATATACAAACAAAATACAGAACGTTAGTCTGAAAAAAAACAAAATACAGAGATGTCAGCATGAAAAATAAATAAACAAAATACAGAATGTTAGCACGAATAGCAAAAAATAAAATAGAGAGATGTCAGCACGAAAAACAAACCAGTAAAATAATGTTTAGAATATGGGGCTCTAGAAAAACTGAAATTTATTTAATATCTTATTGCAAAAAAAATAAATAAACGCCTGAGTATGACTGAAATGCTCTCGTAGTTCATGTCGAGCATTACAATTACGAAGCTAATACGCGCTATTCGTGGTATCTCAGTCTAAAAATGCCAGTTGGAGAAAATGTTTTTTAAATGAACAATGATGTAAGAAGCAGAAGAAATGTGATTGCATTATTTCGGAATTTTTAGAAATAATGGCTTTCTACATTCTAACTTTTATATGCGGAGAAAAATAAGTATGGCTTTTTTATCAAGAAAATGTGACTGCATGACCATTTCCTAGTAAAATATTAGTCATTTAGAATAAAGCTGAACACGTGTTCACGCAGACGGCTTTGTCCGAAAAAATATAATGGACAAATTGGAAAAATATTATTATTTGTAAGAACACGTGTTCCAACGTCTTAAGGACATATTCGTGCTTTACTGATAGTTTTTTATGAAATTTGTCAAATCATTGGTTATAGGCCTCCAGTCCCGTTTTTAACAAGAAAACTAATAAACTGACCAGGTATTGAATAAGTTAACAATATTTCATGTCAGTAAGTTTGTAGGTTTCTTTTTCACATTTTCCGGATTTGTTCAAACACATTCATCTTATTCGTGTTCAGACAAATTTATCATTTTTTTTAATATTTATTTAAAATTATTTCTCACAATACGATTATTCGATTACGTGGGCTTCTTTGGGTGGTTTACCCGTGATGAGGCACCCTTTTTACAATTTTATAAAATACTTACTAAAGTACATACAAGATATTTAAAAATAAACAAATAAAATTCAGAAAAAAATGATATATTGCCTGTACGTAATTTAACTTAGTAAGTATTATATTGTACGGTTGTGTGCGTTGTATATTATGTTGGTTTTTATGAAGATTTATTATTTTGAGATATGAAATTTATGTACTACCGTAATTTTTATTCTTTAATCAAAATCTGAATTTATCGTTATTTCGTTGTCCCTTAATAAACTTCTGGCTTAAAATGAACTAGAATAAAATGGGAAAAAAGAAGACAAATAAACAACAACACAGCAAATATAAACAGTTTGGAGTTTAGCTGCTTTTGACCCCCAGTTGTTAGAAGTTTTGCGCTTTAAAATTCTTTCGCAATTTCATCGTCCTTGAAATTCAAAAAGGTATCACGGAAAACTTGCAAAACTTATAAATTTCTTTAAAAATCTAAGAAATATATGAAAAAATTTAGTACGCCTTATGTCTTTCTTGTATTAATTATGGAATTATAGGACGGAGATCTGCTGTATCTAAGTATATATATATAACCCGAACATAATTCAAAAAGGAATCATAAAGACCATACTGAAAGTACCCATAAGAACGCCTTCGATTGAAATTATCAATAGTTTTGATATACCTACCAAATGTACAACAAATGTATGGTAAAAATACACTATTGAAACTATTCAAAAATACTGGATCCTCTACAATACTGTGTATTCATCAAACAAGGTCAAATCACAATGACATAAAAAATCACAATGTCATAAAACCACATTCGGACAAATAAATTATATTTATTTTGCGACGAAAATATCCTTCACCTGATAAAAAGAGAATAGAAAATTTGAATGGTTACAAATCAAGAATAAAAATCTGTCTGAAAGAGATTTATGAAAAAAACATAAAAACGACTTGGAAAACTAATAAAATAGAAATTAATAACTTTAGTCCGCCTCAGCACAGGTCACCCTAGTTAGGAAGAAAGAAATACAATTTCCGTCACATATATTTAATATCATATTTTGTATGTATTATCCCTAAAATAAAAATATATATATTTATGTAACTTTAAAATATTATCCGAAAGATCGGAAAGATTTAAATAAACATCAATTATTGTACGTTTAAAATGTGAAGTACAGTAATATTACAACTTAATAATAACCTGGATCCTTCAAAGTTATTTAATCTAAAGTATAAACAAACACCTTGTTATTTTAGGCCTGAAAAATAAACACGGTCCTGAAAGGCACTCGCGTAAAGGCGTTCTTGAAAACAAATCGCACGAGAAAATGACCCGCGCTGCTCAGAGCCTGACTGACTAGTGCCTACTGCCTAAACCCGTTATAGCCATCCGCGGAACTTGATGCTTTGATCCCTTATTTTGTTTCACATTTAAACGGCGGAAAACATACCGTTTGTATTAAGTACTTCACAAGAATAAACGAAGTTTTTGTTAAGATTTTTCCGCCATGGTCTTCGTGGTCGAAGGGTAAGACTCAACCAGCAAACCAGATGATTTTTGTACATTTTATAAATTATAGAAAATCATATTGAAGATGCAATGTCAAAAATAAAAAAGGGAAGAAATTTAATTTTACACAAACCCTACACAATAAAACAATTTTCCTCAGGCCCATTGTCATATTTTGAAATGCTGTGTGGAGGGTCTTTTTTAAGAAAATCTCTCTCTCTCTGGTTTCAATCCTGGGATTGGTTTGCAGCAATTTTATCTAATCTCCTCTTCCATTCTTCCCTGTCTTGTGCGGCTCTTTTGACTTCTGCATATGATGAGCAGCGCACGTCCTTCAGGTACTCTCGGCGTGGGCGTCCCCTAGAGTTGGTCCCCTCGGTCATACCCTCTATTATTACATGCAAGAGGCCTTCTTGTCGTATAACATGGCCGATCCATCTTGCACGCCTTTCGGACAGGGTCCTGAGCAGGTGCCTTCCTCCTTCGATTCTTTGGAGAACCTCCTCATTTGTAACATGGTCTCTCCAGGAAATTCCTAACAGTCTTCTATAGGACCACATCTCAAAAGCCTCTAGTCTCCGTTTATCTCTTTCGGATAGGCACCATGTTTCGCAGCCGTACATCAAGATACTCCATACATAGGTCTTGATGAGGAATATTCTCAGTTTTAGGTCTATATTATTGGATTCAAAGTGAAGTAAGTAAGAAAATATAGGAGAGGAAGTTTTGAGAAGGTAAAAGGAATGAGAGTTGGGTAGGTATCTGGGGATCAGTGTGTCCAAGAGTGACGTACATAATTTGTATACAATGAATATATCCCTTCCACTGTGGTTCAAAGAGTCTCTCCCGATCTGGCACACCACGCTGCTGGTGGACAGGTGCATCCTAAACACACCTCATCCGATGAACTCAGGTACCCCTGCTAAATTATCAAACGAAGCAAACCACTACAAACAAGGGGAGACCTATGGTAGAGGTGTTAGGTATCCAATGAATGGTTGAATATAAAACTAATTTTTATTTTTTTATTATTATTTTAATATAGATCATAGTTACATTAATACATACATTTTTTACAAAATATAATATTAAGGTACATAATTGTCATGTATACCTTATCAGAAAAGAGGAGCTCTTGTGCCTGATAAGGAAAAAAAAAATGATAAATTAATGTTTAAATATAAACTGAAATTAAATTCTTGGTGTTAGTTAAAAAACTAGACAAACTTTTTTTCCGAAATGTAGACAATCACGATATTGAAAAAGTTCAACAAATTATAATCGATAACCATTCTTCTTCTTTCGTATGGTGGGGGGTCAGAGGGGGACATCTAGATCTGCGAGCCATTTTAGGGCCTCAGGCGTCGCCATGTGGACCTCATCAATCCCGCCGGGGAATGAATGGAGCGGGCATTCGTTGACCACATGTTCGGTAGTCTGCACCGCACCACATTCACACATCGCCGACTCTTTAAGGCCCCATCTGTGCATCATGTGGGCACAGCGGCTATGGGAGCACCTTAACCTATTGATGGCGGACCAGGTTTTGCGAGGCAGTGAGAACCCAGGCTGTCTCTCGGTGGGGTCCTGTATGAGATGGGCATTTCCCACGTTGGCCGTTTGCCACTCAAGTTTCCACCTATCTTCTGGGGTGAGAGGTAGTCGGAGGAGCCTCTCTCCTTCCGCCCAGAAGGGCTTTCGGGACTTCAAGCGGCATGCCGGGTGGGAGACGACATCTTCGTGTAGAGGTATTGCGCTTTTTTGCAGCGCCTTCTTGTATTCCCTCAGTGTTGCAATTTCTCGCCTGATGTTTGGCGGGGTTATGTTTGCAAGTACGGGGAGCCAAGGGAGAGGAGTAGATTTTAAAGTCCCGCTGATGGTTCGCATTGTGGCATTAAGCTGAACGTCTACCATGGAAGTGTGGGCGCTTTTAGCCCATACTGGAGCACAGTATTCAGCCGTTGAGAAAACCAGGGCAATGGATGCTGTTCTGAGCGTGTTGGCGTCGCATCCCCAGCTAGTTCCAGCTAGCTTATTAACTAAGTTAAGCCTTGTCCTGGTTTTTTTACCCACTGTTTCCATGTGTTGCCGGTAGTTCAAGCTCCTGTCCAAAGTAACTCCGAGATAGCGGGGGTGAGGGTCATGGTAAATATTTTTTCCATCAAACTGATGGACTGAAACAATCGATAACCATTTAAAAGTTTACACTAGCTTCAAAGTATTAACCATAAAAATTGCAAAAAAAAGTTAATCAGTAAGTTTTCTCCGCGTAACGTCATAGGCGAATATTTTTGCTGCCTAGAACGTTATTTTTAGCTTGCAACATTGTTTTTATTGTGAGCTATGGAACACTGTCACATTTCCTTAAACACATTTTATTTTCAAACATTAAAAAATTCCAAAAAAAGCTTACCACAAACATTTTTATTCTAAGCGTCGCAAAATTTCTGAGAAATCAAAATTCAAAACACACTGTCATTTTATTATTGAGTTTGCAAGAAAACTGACTCACCTCACTTTTCATCTCGTTCATACAAAAAAATATTATTACATTCTGGGCTTTTAATTTCCTAGATCAACATTAAAATTGAAATGTTTAAAAAAATTGCGTGCACATTTTGCTACATGGTAACCAATACGTGTTTTATTCATTTATGTTATAAAAAAGATTACTTTTTAAAGAATTTCTTATAAAAAATAGATCTTAAAATTTTATTTGAATACTTGCATAACCCTTTTAACCGAACTTTAGACAAAACATGGAAGTGGATTTTACAAATACTATTATTATACGGTTTTTTTTCTAAAACTGTCGCTAATATAAATAAAACTAATGAATTGTAAATATGTTGAATAACACGAATAAAATAGTAATTCGTTCATTTTATGAACAAAACACGTTCTGTGAAGAAATTTCAGTTTACATAAAAACAGCTGTCGACCGCGGCTTTCGAGCTTGAAGAATATTTTAATGCGCATGCTGAAGTCGCAACACACATTTTTGCCAAATTTAAAAAAAAAAAAACGGAAGTTAAGATATTTTTTATTGGTACCAACTCGAATCTTACTTCTGACATTCTTTATACAAAAACACCGTTTCACGATTATGAAGTAGTTTTTCTTTTGTAAGGCTTTTACAGTAAACATCGTTAGGTATTACTTTACATTTACACTTCATAATAATACTATACACAATCTGTAAAGATGTATGACAAACATAAAGTTACCGAAGAAATATAGCTGCAACTGGCCAATTTTGTTTCCAAGCGCTTTGTTTTGCTAATAAACATGAAGATTCAAGCCGCACAGAGCTTATTTTATGAATCTTGTATCAACATCTTCGGGAGTATATTTGATCTACAAGTTGCAGCAAATCCAACGTTTCCGTGCGAAATAAATATATAGTTAAACTACTATTTTCTTTGCAAAATACATCTAGTTATAAATAATACTTCACTTAAGTATTTACAGCAGTGTAACATAGTTTTACAGTGCTGGAACAATTTACAGAAGATGATATTAAATATTTCATAGAGGGTAATTATGATTATGTTTCTTTGTAATGTCTTATTGGTAGTAGGTATTTTTATTATATTTAGTAATTACCCTACAAGTGTGTGTGCATGTGTCAGTGTGTTTGTATTGAATGTGAGCACTGAATCCGTAAAAAAATCGGTTTTAGAATTTACGTAATTTTTTTTGGTCCACACAATACTTTACATATTTTAACACATTATTTGACAATGTGCGCATCAATGAGTGTTTTACTTGTGCTAAGTCTCCCATTTTACAATTTAATAATATTGAAGAAAATAATAATCTGAAATATAATATATTTTTCACGTGAATACCGCACAAGGGTCCCAACTGCTCCTAATCGTCTACAGCGAGTGCGACTAGGGTATCCCCAATTGGAGTATGTTGGCTGAAGGTAGTGGAAAGAGGAAAGTGAGGAAGTACCAGGCTTTTCAGATATGGTCACCAAACACGGAGAAAGCATGTTCAAGCAACGTTTCATCTCTAAATGGTGATCTTACACTAGGGTGATACTGAGAGTTACATTCTGGGACGTGCCGCAAGTATAATATATATTATTTTAAATGAATGTATTGTGAAATTACTCAAATAAAATAATGCGCACGCCGAGATTTGAACCCGCGACCTTCGGGTTGCTACCCCTCCTTACCCTTAGCCTTACCCTTCGACCACGGGTGCCGTCAAATACAATAATAATGTTCTAAATTCAAATATATATATATTTTTTAAATCGGTATTTATTCTATCTTCTGGTACGGCTGAATATAATGATGTCGATATTGTAATGGTGTTTTGTATTTCGTAAATATGTTTTATAATTTTATGTTACAAATTACAACATTTTTGTAATACTGCCTTTTTTGTTCTTTATTCCATTTTTTTAATTTTTCATCTGTGATGTTTTTTTTTGTTTACCTCACTTTTCATATCGACTGAAAGATTGTAATGTTTTTTTATTGCCTGGTATTTGTGGTCTCTTACTCCAAAGCTTGTGTTTACCGTTGGAGTATTTATGTTTTTTGTACATTTGTCCAATTGGTCTATTTATTTTTTTGGTGAATAATGTTTAGTAGGGGTTTTGTGTATAATTATATAGTCATATATCGAGTAAGTCAAATATGTTTGGTCTGACAGACCAAACATATTTGAACTACTGACACAGTGTGTCAGTCGTTCTATGTTTAAATATTATCTTCAAGATGGTTTTCTGTAAATTTCCATCTAACCGATGGCTGAGTTTATCGCTCCTCCCCAAACAATGATTCCGTATTCTATTATGAATTGACAAAGTGCCAAGTATATTGTTTTAGTTTATATCTGTACCTCAGAAGACAAAGGTCAATTGTCACATTTGTAAAATTGTGCAGGAGAGAGGAAATAGTAATTTTTTTCCTTTGAACATTGTAGGGATACCAGGACTTTTATGTTGACCTAACTTTGTTTCACATTGTCGTAGGACAAAAGTCCTTACAGAAGATTATTACTTACTTTCTAGATACTGATAACTTTGTAGATACTGAAAAAACTAAAAAGGTCTCATACATAACTCATTTTCACAAAAAAACTGGACAACCGACCATTGACTTCTGAGGTACATATATGTGTATTGTATTGAGGAGTGTATTTGTGATATGTTTGATATAATGTCGTGACTCAGCACGGATACCGGTGATTCTCGCATTACCAAATAATATTTTAGAAAAAAATACTTCTTATGTATCAATAAGAAAATATATTTCTAAAAAATGTGCCCATCTAAGGTTATGATTAGTTCTGATTCCTAGATATTTCATTTGGTGTATTTTTTCTAGAAAATGGCAGATGCTACGTTCGTGTATTTTGATGGCGTTTTTTTGTTGTTTTTTGGTTGTCTTAGATTATTGAAGGTATGAATAGCACGGTTAATTGGCGAATAGGCTGCTCCATTTGTTTGTAGTAAGGCGTGTGAAATAGTGTTAAAATAAATTAGGGATAGAAGTTTTGGTAAAGACGATGTTATATTTTGCAGTACAACATACAATATAACAATGTCAACCGAAATAAAAGTAACCGAGCGTAAAGCGACAAATTCATGCATGAGTATTGAGTATAGAAGGTATCGAGAGCATCTTCTATCCCTTTCGTTTATTTTTCTCTTCCATTTAATGTAAAATAAACTACGTCTCTAAACAACATTAGCTTAATAATTTTCGGATTCAAATTATTGACTTTCTTACTCTGCTTTTACTCAACTGTTTTACTTTTCGCATATCTGTAAAAAAAATCGTTCGTTCCGTTTCTGTTTTAAATATGAAATTTAATTTAAGATTAATTTAATTAAATTAAATTGTTTAATTTCTTATTTGAATTTTAAAAACAAAAGTTACATTACATTTATGTCTTCCAATTAAGTAAGTTGTTATTTATGTAACTATTTACAAATTATGATTTCAGAGGAAATTAGTTTTGAAATTTATTGAATAAGAGATAAGTAGAGACACACTTTCTGGCCGCGAGGTCTTCTAACTGTTCACAGAACAATTAATTTAACCTCATGTGTCCTTAAATATTTATGTTTATAATAAAAACCCTTTTTTACGAATAAAAGAGTCAAAATAATGAAAACAAATTTTAAACTTTATTAGTTTACATACACTACGTTTTGTGATGGTTAAAACGGAAACTACCAATCACAACTTTGACTATACGGTAGTCGAATAGGTTCTATTTTGTTTTTGTTTAACAATTTTAAATAAAAAGCTGTCTGCCGAATTTAAAGCGTGTTTATCATGTTCCGGTGGTTGGACGATGTCATTGAATTTCTATTCAATGGAAATGCCCCTTTTGATTTGAATTCAACTAAGCATGCACGCGCAGTTGTCCAAATAAGTTCCGTTCTATGGCCTGACGAGCTTTTGTTGTACACACATGTCCAGCGTCCACCCTTTATTCATTGGATTGCAGATATTGAATCTCTTTTGTACGTACTGTGTAGGTTTTTTTGGATGCGAATTTTGATGGGCAATGCAGATAGGCTTTTGAATGATTGTTGAAATTGTTTAGATTATCTGGTGATTGTTAATTAGATTAATTATAATTTTTTGTCTGCTTTTCTACGAAAGCCGTCAAAATACAATAATAAAGTCGGTTATTGTTTTTTTAAATTGGTATTTATTATATCTTCTGGTAAGGTTGTACATACAACCAGATTCAATATACCAGATACTGTATACCAATACAATACAGTCACAACATTTTTATAATATTACCTTTTCTGTTCTTTAATCCATCTTTCAATATTGCATCTGCAATGTTTTTTTTTGTTTTCCTTGCTTTTTATATCGACTGAAAGATTGTTGAATGTTTTTTATTACCTGGTATTTGTGGGCTCTTAGACCAAAGTTTGTGTTTATTGTCGGATGTTCTTTTTGTACACTTGTCTAATTGTTCTGCTTATTTTTTTGTGCGTTCTGATAGGGAAAATTCTTCGTTTTTGGAATATAAAATAGTTCATGGGATATGCCACGAGTAAACACGTTAGGTATGGGTTGTTGAAGATTGGTATCATTTCTTATTAACTCGATTTTTTAAATTTGCATGTTAGTAATGTGGTTTTTCTCCATTAAATTTCGATTTTATTACTGTCCAATAGCAAAAATCTTTTTAACATTGTCCAATAGTTTTATTTAATTTTGATGTTCTATTATTCTACAGACATAAAAAAACAAATTCTAGAGTTTCAGTACTAGAAAATCTGCACGAACTACCGGGTACATGCCATTTAGCGAATTTCCATTGCACAGTTGTCACCCTGCAACGATTCGAAAATATTTAGTGGCGCAATGTTGGCTAGATTGGCGGGGTACATTTGGCGCTTCCACTGTCGCAAACAAAACAGACCAAAAATTTGGTTTTACGAATCTGTCGGAAAATCGACTGAATATTGAAAGGAAAATATGAAAACAATTTATTTGGTTGAGCAAGTTATATTTTCAGAATGGTGGTCGCCTTGGTCAGGCACGTTCCGTATTCCAATTTTGAATAAATTTATTCATTTTGTACTTAAAATGCTGCCGAGCGAGAATTGTAAACAAATTGTATTAATATTCACACAGTCGGTTGAATTTCAAACCAAATTCCATACATCGGATTATCGGATATTATCTGGAAATTTTCGGACTTTTGCATAAATGAAATTAAATTTAAAATCCACATTACCTCATGCAGATAAAAAACAACATAATCTATTGATATTTACCATTTTGTAAAAGGGGAGCTTTTGAACGTTTCGAGCTGCCCATACAAATTGCACTTTGTGAAGTCTAAAATTTCCAGGATTAACTATTTTCAACAAATAACACCAATTCCATCGTAAACTGTGGAAGTAATTAATGTCAATTGAAATTAAATGACAAGTTTCCTTATTGTAATCTTCATATAAATGAAGAATCCAAATAAGCATGAGATTAATCACAGCCTTAATAAAGAAATATTATTTTATTATATAAATATTTATTATATTATAATGTTTACTATTCAGAGTGCCCCAACTTCGGGAAGTGACTACATGTGAAAAAGTTGATTTGATTGTTTGGAGAAAATTAATGACTAAATGAAATAACTAAGAGAGGACAGAAATAGGATGGCAGCACAAAAATAGCTGCCAAAGTGGTTGCGATTCCAGACCGTTTCCATGATTATTATTCAGTGGCTTGATATTTGGGGCACCAACAATAGACACCTTGTGTACCTACTAGATCTAAAGCTACCTTTACCCTATAAATCAGAGGTTCCCAACCTTTTCCAAAAACAATAGACACCTTGTATATCTACTAGCTCTAAAGCTACCTTTACCATATAAACCAGAGGTTCCCAACCTTTTCCAACAACAATAGACACCTTGTATATTATCTACTTGATCTAAAGCTACTTTTACCCTACAAACCAGAGGTTGTCAATCTTTTCCAACAAAAATAGACATCTTGTATATACTACTAGCTCTAAAGCTACCTTTACCCTATAAACCAGAGGTTCCCAACCTTTTCCAACAACAATAGACACCTTGTATATTATCTACTTGATCTAAAGCTACTTTTACCCTACAAACCAGAGGTTGCCAATCTTTTCCAACAAAAATAGACATCTTGTATATACTACTAGCTCTAAGGCTACCTTTAACCTACAAACCAGAGGTTCCTAACCTTTTCCAACAACAATAGACACCTTGTCTATCTACTTGATCTAAAGCTACTTTTACCCTACAAACCAGAGGTTCCCAACCTTTTCCAACAACAATAGACACCTTGTATATCTACTAGATCTAAAGCTACCTTTACCCTATAGACCAGAGATTCCCAACATTATTTGGCTTATAAAAGATTTTACGAAAAAAGTGCCGCAGGCGAAAATTCGTTTCACAATGTAACGACCATCCGGTTAGTAGAGTAGTAGTGGTTTTTAACTCAGGCGTCCCGGTTTTTATCTCTACTAGTTAAGTTCTCTATTACTAAAAGCCAACTTTTCCGCTCGTAATTATGGAAGTGGATAGATTTTTTATATTCTCAGATTTTTTGTAGCTATCTTAAAAGTTAAAACTATTTTTTCTATGTATCTATATATTTTGCAATAATAATAAATTACAAAAATAGCGTGTCAATGACAGTTGTCGAGTTTTTGTTATGATTTTAAATAATTATTGTTATTTAACAAGTATAGTGCAAAATTTTTCAAAATTTATAAAACTAAGGATGGGTTTAATAATTCTTTAAATTTCAATGCCCGAGCCCGAAAATGAATGTTGAAATTTGATGAATTGTTCGAATAAGCACTTTTAAATAAAGCCAAGGAAGAGATTACTGGCATCAATAGTGCCTATTTAAAAAATACTGAAGATCAATTGGAAAAAATACTTACCAAACTATCTAACATCTCTGGAACCATCCAGGACTTTGTAGTTAATGTCGGGGTCTTTGAGGGAAAAGTTATGACATTTAAAAAGATTATTGAAAAGAAAGTATTACCCTAAGAAACAACGCCAATTTGTGGACCAAAAACCGCTCAAAGAACGTGATTTTACTTAACGTCCCTGAGTGTATGATAATACAGGAATGGTAACATTAATTCACCCACCTTCTTTTGTGATATTTTATTATTAACTACTAACTGTAACATGATTAAATGCGGATATCGGCTCGTCAGAATAAGTCCTAAATCAATACACTATCTATGTGCGTATCTAATATATCATCCTGTTAATTACATCCGGTTAAGCATACAAGTGTTGAACACATATTTTGTAACGTTCAACATACCTAATGGAAAAATTAGTATCGGCTTTATCTTCATCCCACCTCCACCAACCAGCCAAGATGACATCGAATTTGCTACAAACGAAGCCGAATTACAATTCGCTAAATCCATTAAAATTCGTGATATTTCAATGTCAATATTCCTGGGACTAACTCAATCAACTAATGTGTTTAATTCTAACAATCGAATGTTAGATTAAGGACGGGTTGTTTCGCCGAATTTGAACAATTTCTCAGATTTCAAAGTTGATTTTAAGTTCTGTGAAGGTTCTATTTAAGTTCTATTATTATATCATTATTGTCCAGTTGTTTCATAAAACTGAAATCATGAAAAAACTTGAATATCAACTATGAAATTTGATGATTTGTTCTAATTCTGTAAAACAACCCGTCATTAGTGTTTTCAAGTGATTCAAAAATAGTAGTCGAGAAATCTAACGAATTATTATTACCTCTCGATAAACACCATCCACCATTAGATACTATTATAACAAATAAGTCTAGAAGATCTCAAAACCTAACTACCACATCGTTTAACTTCTCCAAAGCTGAATACCATAATATTATATACCTTGGTAATTTGGTCATATTTAAACGAGGACAATAATTTAAATAATCAATTGAAGAATTATACTCAATTTAAAATACCTCGATAGAACGCCTGGTTTCCAGGGTTAACTTTACGCCATCTAATTATCGCAAATGGTTTACAAGGGAAATAAAACAATATATAACAATACAAAAAATATTTAAGCAGAATATATGAACATACAAGAAATCCTAACAATAACACAACTTATACTAAATTACTAAAATAATGTAAAGAATTATCAATACAATGGAAAAAGAGTTACATCAAAATGTTAAAAAAATAATGGAGTTTATATGAATTTACATAAATTTCAACAAAAAAAAACAATTTTGCTGTCCCAAAGACGTGTACTTAATAAAATGTGCTGTGAAGTTTCCTCATTGCTCTTACCGATGGGGTTAGTATGACCATTTCGTCAGCATAACTAATAATGTTCATATATCCCCCGGCAATGTGACATCCGATTCTTGTTTTGTTCAATGATTTACTGAGCTCATCCATTTATTAGCTGCTTCACCGCGCTTTAGTTTAGCTGCTTCTGATGGGCTATCATACCATCTGACAAAATTTTCTTGTATCCTTGTATCCTGCACTCAATATATTGACACTTTGCGGTGGTATTTTTCGTTTGGTCAGTTTTTTCCACAACTTTTTATGATTAACCATGTAAAAAGCGTTGCTTAAATCTTGGAAGTATGCGTACATCGTAGTTTTTCTGGTATTTTTGTAATATTTGATTTACTGTTTCATGCTGTATATGTGTATCAGTGGAGCATCTAGCTTTGAAGCCTATTTATGAGTCCTCTGTGTTGAGTTTTTTTTCCGTTAAATTTAATATCACCTTTTCCAAGATTCTTGCAATTTATTATGGCAATAAATATGGGCATGTAATTAACGGACGATGTCAGGTTCGGTTGGCGGCTTTTTGGGATCGGTATTATTATGGTTTTTGAAAGTTCTTTACGAATGTGTCCGAGCCCGATCATGGCAATGAAGAGAGAGGCGAGCAGTGTTTTTAAATACTCCCCGCATGCTTTCCATTTTCTATGACAAGTGCATCGTGACTTGCAGATTTACCTCCTGTCATGTTGCGAATTGCTCGCTGGATCATCTCAGGTAAGGTTTATTAAAAAGACAAATAACTTTGTTGAACGATGAACGACGTTCACATCATCAGGATTAGATGTGCACTAGAGTACACTAGAGTGTACATCTAATCCTAATGATGTGAACATCATTCACGAAACATGTAGATGGTGTATATAAATAAAAGGGATGTAAACAAAGTTATTTTTTTTTTTAATAAATAAATAATGACATCACAAAATGGTAAGCTTAATGAGGAAATTTGCTTGGAAAGATCAGGTAAGATGACGATGGATGGCTGTTGTTCTGATTGGTACGTTGGTTTATCAATCTGTTTATATATTGTTTGCGGTTGAACTGGTGCGGAGCAAAAAGTATTCCTGAAAAATACAAGTTACATCCTTATTTTCAGATTTTCCATCAATATGGCTAAGGTGTGGTATGATTTTCTTTCAATACACCATTGATTTTGTTTCAGAAAGACGAAAAGTTCTTGCATTGAAGGCTATTTGCTATTTTATCAATTTTATTGTGTTTGAATATTCTTTGAAACTTCTTATTTATTTATTAATTAACGCACTTGTTCAGGGCTTTTACATATGAATATTAAGAAATATACACTATTTATTGTACATAACTGAATTGCTTCATTAACAACATTTAATATTTGTTTGAAGATAAATTGAAGATGTCCACTGACTTGGTATAATTGTTTCCATCCATTAGTATTCTGGGCGAAGAGGAATGCATATGGTAGTTAGTCCCAGAATATCTGCACTGAAATAAATCCTGACTTCTAGTATTAGGTTTTGGAATCCGGAAACTTCTCAATTCTAGCAATACCGGACTATCTATAAACTATAACTAAATCATTTAGAATTTTAGAAGTCAGTGAAAATTCTTCTGTCTGACAATTCGAGCATATTCATATAATTTAACAGAGTTTTTTAGTTCAACATAATTGCGGGAAAACCCATTTTAAAATTTAAAAACCGTAAGAACTTGTTTTGTATTCTTTCAACAACTTGTAATAATAATGATAATAATGGCATTTAGTTTAGTGTCATTTCACTTCAAGTGCGCTTTACTATAACAAACTTAAAAACGATAATTTAGTATTAGTGGTCATGTTCTTAAAATTATTCTTACAGTGTGCCTTACCCAATACAGATCTTATATTAAAACACTAAATATACTGTGTGTACAAAGTGATGACAAAACTTAGAACAACAATAACAGCAGGACGGGATAAAACAAGAAAATTAAAACTAAAAATATAATATAAAACAGGAGGCAGTTTGTTCTTAAAAATGAGAATCTACTGAGCAAAAAATTTAAAAGGGTACAATAAGGAGGCAACCGAAACCAAAAAATTACCGGAGGTTTTAGAAAATGGCTTATTATGAATATTATAATGTGGGTTCCAGACAGAAGAATTGCACTCAAGTTGACTTCTTACATAGGCAAAATATAACAATTTAATACAATTTATATTGCTAAAATTTCTGGTTAGCCTAGTTATAAATTCCAAAATTTTTAAGCTCTTTGAGATATTTCTGATATGTGGTTAACAAATGAAAGATTTGATTGAAAAATGATGACTAAGTCTTTGATTTGTGTTTATGTCTCAGGAGCATTGTTATCAATGTTATAATCAAAATCAAAATAAATAAAAAAACTTGATTTTTTATTTGAGAAAATCTAAAAATTATATTATTATTCTTATATTCTTTTTAAAAACCTATCTATTTTGTTTTCAAGCTTCCATAATGGAACCATCAGTAGGTCGTCCATCCTGCAGCCATTTTATAATAAACAAATAGTAAACTAATATACATCAAATGTCACATAATTCATTCACCATATAATTAAATCATCTTCAGCGATTACGTTAAGAATGTGTGGAAAAAAACTAATTTACGTACAATTCCATCGACATGTCCCACACCAAACAGGTAATCAAGTCAATAAGTGCATCGCACAAAAAGACTTCACATCTGAACGAGGCAGTGCCGTCCACCCGGTTGCAGGAGAATTAGGGCGACCAAGCGTCCTGGCCTGCGGCACTGACGTTAGATTAACGCTAATCCGATAACGGCTTTGTCACTTCTGCCCGTGGTGTCACTGAAACTGTCAAAAGATTTTACAGGCACGTTTTGGATTTCTTTGTTTGAGTTGAGGTAATTGTATTTGAGTTTGAGGCGAGTTACTGAAATAGATCTGGCAGTTAAACGAGAATTTGTTACAGAGATAAATAGAATTAAGTTGCACCAAGTTTTAGACATGTTTTATAATGGGAGAAGCAGAAGCAAAAGTATTGTAGAAGCAGAAAAACATTCACTTTTTTATTGAAAGTCAGAGTCAACTTAATTCTCTCGAGTGTTAAGTACGAGACAATATTCAAGGTGTCCGTGGGTAAGGTGCACTAACTTCGGGGAGTGATTCTATATGATAATGCAAGTAAAAAATATAATTTTTTTGAAAGCCAACGTTTTAAAGTAGTTTTCAGGAAAAAAAATTGAATTGGAAATTCGAAAAATAAATATTTTTCTATGGAACTATAACTAATTGGGTACAAAAAGTGACAGTTTTCATTTAAATTTTCTGTGCGTGAAATGTTAGTTATTCTTACGTGAAATGTTTTAATCAAATTTTATTGAGCATAATTTAGACTAGCTATAAAATATGTGCATACCTACATCAATAAAAGTTATTTGTTTTAATTAAT
The DNA here is from genome assembly GCF_061612785.1 of Hesperophylax consimilis. Taxonomy (NCBI): domain Eukaryota; kingdom Metazoa; phylum Arthropoda; class Insecta; order Trichoptera; family Limnephilidae; genus Hesperophylax; species Hesperophylax consimilis. Next base: position 32,558,846 of record NC_142850.1, read on the forward strand.
TAATTTTATAATAATTCTGTATTTGAAATGTGTAGATATTTCTTCTTTTTAATTTTTGGACAGATTATTTCATGTTTAATAACCGTCATTATTGGAATAAATTTCGGATCATCTCTCTAATTTCTATTGTACACACTACTCCTGAGCGGGACTCAAACGCGATGACAACTCAGCTATTGACCGGTCTCAGCAAGTGACACGTTTTTAAATGTAACTTTTAACCTTTATAACTAACCATCATGCCGTTTCCCCGCGGGGTCAGCAGAGAAGACGGACCGGCAAACAACTTGGTCTTGGAACACACATTTCTTGCCCCATTCGCATTAATACATTGTTTTATATTTACTCTTCTATTAAACTGACTCTTGACATGACCTGACTCAAGAATCTGTTTCTCTTAATCGTGCCACATCTACCTCGGGCGTCCCTGACTTCTTCTACCATTCAAATTTGCGTCATATATTCTTCTTACACTCCTTTCTTCATTCATTCGCTCTGCATGCCCAAACCATATGCGCGTTCCTTTCATATTACGCTTACACCATCCTTGCATTCTTTGACATCTCTTACACGATCACTTACATGGATCTTACATGGTTTTACCACACATAATTTATTTATTTATTTATTTATTTGCAAAAACAGTACAAAAACCAATACATTGCAAAAGCGGTAAACAAATTATTGAAGAAAATTTTATACATAAGTATACAGTTAAAACATATGCAAAAGCGGTAAACAAAATATGGAAAAAAAAATTATACATAAGTATACAGTTAAAACAAATACAATATTTCGCGCTTAAAGTCGTTGTAGGACATATGGAAAATATCCAAGTTAGCTGGAAGGGAGTTAATTAACCTAGTGAGTCTTCCCAGGGGCATCACCATTGGTAAGTTAGTTCTGGACCTGGGAAGAATTAAAAGCCTGTGTTGGCGGCCTCTCGTGAAATTATCCGGGACATAAAGTCCTATTTTTGACAGAATGTCTGGAATTGATAGTAAACCATTCAGAAGCTTGTCAGCCATCAACAATAATGCGACGTCCCGTCTGGAACTAAGGCTGCAGATATTCAGCATTCCCGAGATAAATGCTGTTGGAAACAGCCAATAATAGTGCCCTTCGTGGCAGCAGGACGCGTCCTAATGCTTCCTCCAACCGCTTTGTGTTTTTTTAGTATTTTCAAGGGAAATGAGGCAACATTCCTTTGAAATTATTTTTAAAATCAAACAATCAACATTTGAACTTAAATAAAATTAAACTTAATAATTATTAGAACTTTATAATATGTGATTTGAGTGCAGTGTTTTAAAGTGAATATTCTGAAATTTGCTCAAAAATATTGGACTTTCGAAACGAACGGCGACCGGTAAATGCACTTCAGATGTTTTCAACAAAATTCTCGGAAACTGGGCAAACTTGGACACTGGCAAATTTTTTACTAAGCCCAGAGTAATTTATTACCCAACCGTCGCTTTTTATTGCGGACAGAATGCACCACTTCAACAATTACCAGGAACAGGATTACATGGAGATAAATGATGGACTTGCCAAACGTCACAGCGGTGCTGCCAGGGTCTCTTCTCTATGTGAGGTGTCAGCGCTTTATTAGCAGCAGATACATACCTGGACGCTGTTGCTGGACGCGGTGGACTCTCTTACTGCAGCAGCTGGTCCAGTTCCTTCACCACTTAGGATTCTTGCTGCAGAGTCTCCATCTTCTATCTTCGCAGAACGTCACAGCGGTGCTGCCAAGGTCTGGTATCTGTGAGAGGATAGTGTGTCAGCACTTTATTAGCAGCAGACACATACCTGGACGGATGACGAACCTCGTGCTGGCACTGTTGGTGGACGCGGTGGACTCTTTCGCTGCAGCAGCTGGACCAGTTTCTTCACCACCTGGGATTCTTGCTGCAGAGTCTCTATCTTCTATCTTCGTGTCACTTGTTCCTTTACTTCATTTTACTTAACTTAACTTCACTCTATTTTTGTAATATTTATATTTTCTGTAATACCTGCATCAACTGTAAAGCGCCCCTGAGGTGATATCTCACAAAAGCGGCGCTATACAAATTATCCAATAATAAATAAATACGCCTCAGGGATCTCATTTCGACAGCATTTAGTCTACTTTCATCCTTCCTCCGCCTTCCTCACTGCCATACATCATGGTAGGTACCAGCACGACATTGTGGACTGCTAGCTTCGCTTCTTTTGACAGTTTATTTTACTAACGCCAACAGTCCTCCATTAATGGAATCACTTGAGTTATCCTTCTTTCAATATCTCCATCAGCCTTAAATAAACACATCAAATACACAAAATCATCCACCTGATCCAAGTATTCATCATTTACAACTTAATTGGAATATAGATACCTACTAATCAGTGGGAAGAAAAACGTAAAAGGTTGAATATGGTCTGTTAAAAGAAATAAGCGGAATTATTTTTTATTTTTAATCAGAACATCCAAATACGACTCCAGACTGTGAAAATAATTTCATCATCCAGATTATGAAATCGTTCATAAAAATATGTACTAGTATTCATGTTAGTTTATCTTTGACATTTTCATTGGATGATGTATTATTTTTCTGTACATTTTCTGTATTTTGTTCTGATTAGCTGTAAATCATTAATGAATATAAATCGCCCCTTATCACAACTGACTAACTTACCGAAAGAACTTATAATAAGTTTTATCAGATCCAATACCTTTTTTGGATGGAAACAAAATTGGATTAATTAGGGATGATAAAACAAATGGAAATGGAATTAATAGAGATGGAAACTTGTTTTTTGGCAAACTGTATTAAAAATGGGTTATCGGATGATAGTTATTTATTTATTAATCATTAACGCCCTATTGGGCTTTTACAGAGTAAATAGACAGTTTACGCATGTAAGTGTAATATAATACATGGAAAATAGCATAACTAAATACAAAAAAGATACAAATCAAATGCTAATACTTTGATTAACATAAAATCCAAATAAAATAATACTGTAAATAAAGAAATTTTTCAAGTATAAATAAAGTAAGTATGTACATTGTACATTCATATATGCAATTAATCATTCATGTTTGTTGCAAAACCAGTAAGACTGAAAACAGTAAAATAATTTACTCGTCAGGTAAATAGGAAATAAATGTATATAATATACTGATATGTATTATAAAACAAATCTTTAAAAAAAGAAAAAAAATAATGTCTGTTGTATCTATAGAGAAAAAAACTAATAAGTAATAGAAAAATACCAACGCCGTAATTAATAACGAATTTAAATAATAGTACTTAAAATGGTAAAGTAAATCAAAGTATAATTTACATGTCAAGTATGACCGTACATGCATACAGTCATTAATATGCGTCCAAAAAAAATACACTAAGGAGTATGTGAGTTAAACGTTAGAAGGTAAAGAGACAAGACTTTTTTTTTTAAAGCTAATAAATAATACAAGTTAATAACTAGCAAATAAGTCTGAAATCAGTTGCCTTTTGAAACTCACAAAATTATTAACACCAAATATATCAATAAGTTTACAATATTTGTTTGCAAGGTGATCAATTCTTGGAAATTGGTGAATACATAGAGTAGTTAGTATTGAGGTTTTTTTTTTTGGTTTTAGGCATTTCACCCTGAAAAGAGTGCTTTTTGCCGGTAACAGTTAAAGTGGATAAAAAAAATCGGTTAATCTATTGGGAGAATAATAAAACAAATTAAACATTGGACTTCTTTAGATCTCTAAAACAAATTAAATGTTGAATTCATTCAGGTTAATAAACTTACATAAAGCTGTATGAACACGAGAATTGTTAAGAGATAAAAGGTATGAAATGTTAAGGGGGGACTGGTGTGTGATTTTAATAAGACGGCGGTATATGTTCTTGAAAGATGAATGATTTTTACAGTTAAAGAAAACGTGGTCGAGGGTTTCCTCTTCCACACCGCACTGGCAGACCGGATCATCCAAAACTCTAATTCTAGCCAAGTGGTATGCAATTGAACAGTGACCAATTCTCATTCTCGAAATACATGAAATGAATCGTTTTGACAGTTTTTTACCGTGAAACCATGGCTTAGCAGGGATATGGTTTTGAATTCCAGCATAGAAAGATCCAGTTCTTATTTTGGAGATTGCCCAATTTTCTTCCCAGGCACGAGTCATGTTGGATTTAAGAATCGGGAAGACATCGGAGATAGGGATTCTAAAATTTAGTGGGATAGTTCCGGAATCTGAACCAGATTTGGCGAGAGAATCGGCCATCTCATTACCCTCTATACCCAAATGGGCAGGGACCCAGGCCAATATCGTCTCAAACCCAGATTCACTTAGAGAATTGAGAAGATTTTTTATTTTACATATAATATTGTCTTCCGGATAACATAGAATATTTGACATAATTTTAGTTAGAGCACTTAGCGAATCAGTACATAGTAAGGCTCGATGAATGTTGAGAACCTGGATTTGATTTAGCGCTTGTTCAATTGCAAAGCATTCAGCTGTAAATATGGAAACTTCTTTCGGTAATTTATAAGTTAGATTGATGTTGAATTCTGGACTATATATCGATGCTCCACATCTTTTATTTTCAAATTTGGAATAATCAGTGTAAAGGATGGAAAATCCAGGGAATTTTGAAGCCACAATGCTTTTAAAACAGTCATCCACATTATGAAATTTATTTGGGGAAGATAAAATATTCTTCCGAAAGTCTGATGTTATTGTGTTCGGCATAAAAGTGATTGCCTTAAATGGAATATTGTATATAGGGAGATTGGGAACTTCTTGAAGATATTGGAGGGAAGATGACAGAGAATTATAGAGATGAAAACTTTTAATTAGGAGAGGAAAACATTTTTTTTCACTCAATCTTTTGTTAGACTTCAAATTAACACTGCAGATTAAGACTTTGTTTAATAGGATGATGTGATAACGATAAAGCCTTGAAAATATATTTATTGGCAAGGAATTGCCTTCTGAAATATAATGGAGGCTCCCCAAATTCCACCTGAAGCGCATTAATTGGAGAAGACTTCATAGCTCCAATAATCATTCTGAGGGCTTTTGATTGAATTCTTTCCATTTTCTTATCTAAATATTTAGGGAGGGGGTCAAAAAGGAATGTGCCGTAATCCAAGTGGCTCCGAACTAGGGAATTATACATTAATTTAAGAGTGGTAGGATGAGATCCCCACCATACTCTGGAAACTGCTCGCATCATATTAAGTCCCTTTTCACACTTTGTAGAAATTATCTGAATGTGTGGAAGCCAGGAAAGTTTATGGTTCAAAAGAAGACCAAGGAATTTGATTTGAGTAGCGGTTTGTAGAGGCACATTATTTAAAGAGATTGAGAAGTGGGGAATTTTTCGTTTGCGCGTGAAAGCAACGACCCTTGTCTTAGATGCCGCCAGATTCATCCCATTTATTGACAACCAGCTTTTAATATATTGTAAAGCCAAATTCATTTCCTTAGCTGCCAGAATGATATTTTTATGTAACAAATATATAAGGATATCATCCGCAAAGTAAAGTCGCTTGATAGAAAAAGGAATTACTGAGTCTAGGTCGCTTATATAAATATTAAACAACAGAGGACTGATAACAGAACCCTGGAGTAAACCTCTCCATAGTTTGCGCCTTAAGCATTTAGAGGAAGACTCAATAATAATAGACCTATCTGTGAGCAAATTAATAATAAATTGGACTAATTTCGGGGGGATTTGTTTTTTAATTAGCTTTTCTTTCAAAACATTCAGTAAAACATCATCGTAAGCTGATGAAAGGTCAAGGAATGTGGCCAATGTATAAGAATTTAGGGATTGAGAAACTCGGATATCAGTTGTGAACAAACTTAAATTATCCATTGTAGATTTCTTTTTCCGAAAACCATACTGATTTGGTGAGATAATATCTTGACTTTCAACAAACCACTCTAGTCTGTTTTTTATCAAACGCTCCGCTACTTTCATCAAACATGATGAAAGGGCAATAGGTCGATAAGACGAAATTTCAGATGGATTTTTTCCAGGTTTTAAAATGGGAATGATTTTTTGAGTTTTCCAAACATCCGGAATTAGTCTTGTTTCAAACATATTATTAATAAGAGATAAGAAATATTCAACCGCCATATCAGAAAATGATTTAATGAAACTATAAAATATTCCATCGAGACCCGGAGCAGAGTCAGAAAGGGCTCTTATCACTCGTTTCATCTCATCAATGGAGAAGGGAGCATCTAGCCAGTTAGAGTGAGATGGATACGGCTTAATAGAAGGCATTTCTTCACATCCGGCAACTGATGGGGGGGCTATTTTATCCGCAAATCCTATAAGAATTTCTTCTGATATATGTTTGATTCTTGGCGGAGAATACGATGATCCAAATTTTTTTAAGCTAGACCAAACTGAAGACTGGGGAGTTTCCGGAGTGCATTCCTCGTCCCACCACGGAGTAGAGTGTTTTATTTTAATGTTCGCATTGCGTTTCGGGATGGATTTTTCTGCTGCATTTATAACCATAGAAGGAAACGTCTCACATTGCATTCTGATGTCTCCCGGGGACGATTTTGTTAAATTAATAAGGTTATCTAGTTCAGAAGAGAAAGTGCTCCAATTCGCATCTTTCGTTCTAAATTTGAGATTATTTTTAACTGGGGGGGAATAAGTGTTAAATTGATGGTGGAAACGGATTATAATTGGGAAATGATCACTAGAGAGGGGATCGTTTAGGATGTCCCAAGAGCATTTAGATGCTAACGAATACAAACAAAGAGATATATCAACAGCACTTTTCCGTTGATGAGGGGGGGGTGAATCTGGTTGGAGATCCGTCATTTAAAAAACATAGATTATGGGTATCAATAAAATCTAAAAGATTGCGGCCAGAATGATTTGTTATTTCGCTACCCCAAGAAGGGGAATGTGCATTAAAATCTCCAAGGATCATATAAGGGGAACAAATCTGGGTTAAGATTGGTGCCCATTCATTTTCAATAAAAGTCGTAGAGGGAGGAACATATATTGACAATATTGTGATATCAGATAAGACAGCTGCTATTATCTGGATATCGTCGGAGGGAGTATGAATATTAATTTCTTTAAAAGGGATAGAATTATGGATTATCAGAGCCGAGCCGCCTTTACCATCCGGTCTGTCGTGTCTGAGACAATAATAACCTGGAATTCTTAAGTGAAAGGAGGGTTTTAACCACGTTTCAGAAATGGCGGCTACTGAAACGTCGTGTTCGTAGAGTAATTGAATTAGGTCAGATTTGTTAGCGAAGAGGCTTCTACTGTTCCACTGAAGGATTTTGTTCAGTTTCGAAGCCATTGGGGAGGCAAGATAATAAAGATTTAATGTAGTCGGCAGCGTTGGACGGTACAGTATTGTTGTTTGTAAGGATAGAAATTAAAAGGGTAATTAAAATGTGTATAACAAAATTATTATTCATTATTTCGGGGAGAGCAGGAGGGGAAGAATTACCATTAATGGCACACCCATTGGGCGTCTTAGTATTGAGGTTATTGTAACATTTAAAAGTGTCTGCTTTATGTTTGTCTTCTAGGTACATTCATATAAATTAATTCCAATAATTCAGGGCAGTCAATTAGAGATTTGATAATTTTGAATAAAAATAATATATCAGTTAAAACTCTTCTATCTGATAGTTTGAAAAATCTGGTTTCGGTACGTAAGTTATTACAATTTATACATTCGATGGAAAAATTCATTCTAAAATTGATGTTCTGAAGAAATTTATTTTGTACCTTTTCTAAGGCTTGAGAATGGACTTTGTAGAACGGTGACCATACTGTTGAATTTACCATTCTAATTTACTTTGTACTAATGAGCAATATAGATTTTTTAAAGTAAAAACATTTTTAAACTTTGCCCCCATACTCAAAATAAAACCGAGCATCCTCATTACATTGCTTGTAGTTTCATCGATGTGTAAGTTAAACTGCAGACTTTCGTGGAATAAGACACCGAGATCTAGAATCTGTGAAACTCGTATAAGATTAGCGCCATTAGTGAAATAAGAAAAATGAAGAGGATTTTTACCTTTGTAAAAACTAATAATCTGGTATTTACCAATATTTAATTGCAAATCATTTTCTGAACACCAATCAAATAGTTTATTCAGGTTCAACTGCAAAATAGCGTGATCATTATCTTGTAAGTTTTTTAGATTCTCACAGCCAAAAGCATTTTTGTTGTTTGTTTTTGGGGTGATGTGATGTGGGAGATGTGTCGATGAAGATGTGAAGATGATCTTCGGATCTACCGGATCTGCCCTGATGATGGACACTGCAACGCTGTCCGAAACGTCGGCTAAAGAAGGAGTTAGCGCAACACGGCATAACACCCCAAAAACAAACAACAAAAATGATCATTATCTTCTTTAATTATTCTACAGATCTTCAGATCATCGGCAAATAACAGAACTTTGACTTTGCTAAATATATGTACTACGTCATTGATGAATAAACAAAATAATATTGGGCCCAAATGAGATCCTTGCGGTACTCTACTTGATGCCACAAATTTGTAAGAAGTGAATAAATCCACCTTTACCGCTAACTACCTTCACAGCAGATAACTCTTAAAACATTCAAACATGCTCCTTCTCACTCCCAACAATTTTAATTTACGTATTAAGATTCTTTGGTTTACTTTATCAAATGCTTTACTGAAGTCAGTATATATGGAGTCAGTTTGATATGATTTGTTAAAGCCATTAACGATATCATTAGTGTATTATATTAAATTGGAAAGCGTTGATCTTCCTTTAATAAATCCATGTTGAAGTGGTGAGATTACTCGTTTAAATTGAGATATCAACTTGTCCAGTACTAGGCTTTCGAAAAGTTTGGGTAAAGAAGACATTATGCATATTGGCCTATAATTTCTTACGTAGCTCTTATTTCCTTTTTGAAAATAGGCGTCAAATTACTTAACTTCCAAAAGTCAGGAAACACACCTGATGAGAGTGACTTCATAAATAACTTATGTATGGGATGTGACAATGAATGCATACAATTAAATAGGAATCTATGTAGAATTTTATCGGGTCCTGAGGATTTGCGGGTATCGAGACTCTTCAGCTTAGATATAACGTCATCTATAGTTACTGTACAGTCAGATATATGAAGATTCTCAACCAAATTAGAACAAGAGTACTTACTGTCTACACTTTTACTAACATTTACACCACCAAAAACACTCAGCAAAAAGATTAACTGTTTCCTGTAGATTTTGTGATTTTTTACAATCGAATGACATAGTAATAGGTATATAAGTTTCATTTTCTTTTTGGGATTTACATGTTTCTAAAAAAAAATTGAGTCCTCTATGAGAGAGCCTTCGACAACACACATGTTACTATTATAACATTTAGTGGAGAGCTTAATAGCTTATTTTTTTTAATAACTTTATAAGTAAATCTTCAAATTTCAATATTTAATCATTGATCATTGTCAATTATTAGTTATTTTAATTTGAGGTTTAAAACATTAATTACAAAATTTAACATCTAGATGTCTAAGTCTAGACTTGCAGAAAAGTCAATAGATGTCGTACACTAAAATAATAATTAAAATATTTTTCCAAGATACTATCTAGATTGTATTTAGTTCAGGAAGCAACTTGTTATACATAAATAAAGCAGCCAAAAAAATATGTCTCAAGAAAATGAAGAAAAGTTTGTTAGTAGTTTTCAGTCGGAGCCGCAAGTTCTTTCGGTAAACATTTAACCCTAGAAGCCTTATCTATGCCTTCTTCTTCACAATCTTAAATTCTATTTCTCTTTCTAAAGGTTGAAGTTAGCGCCTCGTGCTCTTTAACCAACCCAGTGGCCGACGGGAGCTCGCCGATGGTACCTGTATCACTAAGGTAAGTCCAGCTATTTTTGAGTATTTGAGGTAAAGTACGCCTGCGAGACGTACTTTAAGGCTTTGTGTAACTTTTAACTGAGATTATTTTTTTTACTTTCGTTAATTTTTCGTCCATTTTATGTTTATTTTGGCATTGTTTCAAATACCAACATGTCATGGTCTAATATATTGAACAGTAACAATATTTTGAAAATCTTAGACCAAGTAGAAAGTCTTTCTCTGGGAGAATCAGCTTCTGGAGACGAGGACCTCCAGTTTGTGGACGACATTCAAAGCGAAGATAAGAATAACTATGTAACTGAAGATGCTTTCCCTTTACAAGAATCTGCTTCCACTGAAGAAGCCGACTCAAAATTGCAAAAGCCGACCTAGCATCTGATTTTGCTCATGCTTCGCAATCTGCCAAGTCAAGGCGAATTTATCGTGTTCCTGGAAATACTCTTCGCGGTAAGAATGGACGCGGGATGTGTGACAAAATCACGTTAACATCTCCTCCGGCATCTAGCTCAGAATCATACTTAAATATATTGCTGTTCTTATACTTACCAATTCGTATGTTCTGCCTTCTCACCAATTCGTGTCGCTTGGGTGGGGACTAGGGAGGTGAATTTAATTAAGAACATCTAATAATTATAAGTCTTGATTTTAATAGGGTTTTTCAAGGGTTAATGCTAAATTTAAATTATACTTAGATCTACTTACATCTATAACTTAACTAGTTGTCATATGGTTCGGATTACTTCTTCACTATTCGCATTGTCATTGTTCACTGTAGCTACACTGTTGTCACTGAGTTCATTTTGTTCGATGGCCTTAGTAAGGCCGAAGTCCTAGGTGGCAGCTTCTGCAGTTCTGCAACTCAGGCCCTCCCGACCGCGTCTGGTCACCGCACTTTCTTCGTCTCCCGCCCAACATTACGTCGCCGGGCGGAGGACAACACTTGAAAATCACTTTCTCTAACTCGACTGTAACTTCTTCATCCGCCGCTTAGCATCACACCGCTGGGCGGGGAGCGCGTACTTCACCACCACTCCTGTCTCGGTCTCCTCTCTCTCCCGCCTCGATCTTGACTGTCTTTCTTTCTTGAGCTCGTAGGACCTGTCGCCCTACCCCGCACTTCTCACTTCTTTCTTTACAACCCCCGTCTGTCAACACTTTCTTTGTCTTTGGGCGCACACTGCGGGACATACTTAGTTTAACGTTCAAATTTATTTGTGACGAAATTTGATTCGTCACAGATGTTTGGTCAACTAATAAGGGTCAATCATCTCACAGAACTTTAGCTATGATATAGTCCACACCTCTCGAGGAACAGCTCAAATTACAAATTAAATCTAGTAGGCACTTTCCGATCAATTACGTTTTGTTTTGATGGCCCTCTGACACTTCTATCGTACAAATAAAAACCTGCAAATATGGTTTACCTTTTATCTGGTTGTGATAAAAATGCAATAATTAATAATTCTAGTGGTGAACCAGACATGATAAATTTCTAGAACCAAACAAAAGGAGGAGTAGATTCATTTGATCAAATGTGAGCCTCAATGTCGTGCAACCGCAAAACTAATAGATAATCAATGGCTGGGATCTAAAACATGGCTTTTGTCAATTCTGCTGTAATTTATGGCCACAACGTGATCAAATAAACTCTCAAAAAAAAGAGAATTCATTAAACAACTCGACACAGATTCGGTCGATCCATGGATTTAGACTTGAAGCTCCGACTTAAAAATATAAGCCGAATTCTTGCAAAACCTACTGATTCAGTAATAAACTTCATGCAGGAGAACCAGAGCCCAAAAAACGTAAATACTGCGCTTTTTGATGCTAAAAAAAAATAGAATGTCGAAATTAGTGTGCTGTAAGTGCAAAAAGTCAGATTTTCTGAGCACAGAGTTGATGTCTGTGTAGATTGCTCTAAAATTATAGCTAGTAATTAAAAACATGATTACTTTTAATGGTTGCCCTAAGAATAAGAAATTATACTTAAAAAAATATATGATTATTTAAAAAAAAAACATATGTTTAAGTTGATTTTTAAGAAGATGTTTTTTTTGTTTGAATATAAGCAAAATGTTTTGATTCGTTTTAATACCTGTTATAGTAGTTTTTATTGATAAAACTGTGTTTTATTATTAGTTTACATACCAACCTTAAATTACCATCGAAAAATAGGACAAAGGTAGGTATATTTTGGCCTATTGGCTGTCATTTACATGTGTACGCCTCTGAGACGTATTTTAAGGCTTTATGTACCTATAAAATAGATTAGGCTTCTAGGGTTAAATATGACCGAAGGAAATAGGGTCGAATTAGCTCAGTGGTTAGAGCAGAGCCCCGTCAAGGCTAAGGTCATTTGTTTTATTCTTAGATGCGTATCTTTTTGTGATTTTGTTTTCCAAAATTTCATTTGACATATTGACCTTATTTTATGCTTGATAACACCTTTTTATTAGTTTTTTTTTATAAATCTGACTTTAATATATTTAGGCCTCGAAGGGTTATTTTTACTATCAAGGAGAAGTAAATTAACCCACAATTTTTTATTATTAATTTACACTATAACATGTGTAAATATAAAGATAACATTAAATAAAACATAATAATAATAATGAGATCCAGCCCAAGCAAAACAGCCGAAACGGGGTGTCATTGTATTAAGGCAATGCCATACGTAGTAATGCAAAATCATGTGTTTTTGGTTTGAAAATTTGGTCGCCTAAAAATGTTTCAGATGATTTTATCAAATACTGCGAGTAGAATATATCTTGACCTTTAAAATAACCGAGTATCTTTTAGATAAGTCTTTTTATAAGCCAAGAAAAAAATAATGTAAAGGCCTATGAAAACTGCTTTAAAGTTCAAAATCTCCTACTTACGAACACATTTTCGGTTATGATTGTATTGTTTAGTGTGGAAAATTAAGCTATTTATAAAATGATCGATAATAAATAAAATATTTATGCCTGAACATCCACAAAATAAAATAAAAGGCACTTTTTGGCCATGTTTTTTTCTTGCATAAATCAAAACAGGCGGATGGTGTTAAGCGGGAATTTAAACCTTATCGCCATCTACGTAAGGGTTGTTATTGATAGCGGCTCAATTTAAAATATTATACAACATAATGCATCGCCTTAACTGTATTTGTCGCTGGAATAAGGATTGCAACTTAGAAGAAAAAATAGAAGCCTCGAGAAATATTCTTAAGAAGCGATACGCAAAATACGGAGCTATTTATTTCACAAATCAAGAAATATGAATTGTTTTACTTCATGTTTCTGAGCGAGAACTACGGCATTGAAAGGATTAACCTGCGTTTACTCCGTAACATGCTTAGGCGAAAAGGTTTCTGGTATTACAATTTTTTATAAAAAACCCGATAAAAAAATATCAGTTTATTTATTTATTTAAAATACAGTAAGCCTACCCTTTCCCCGACACACATACATTGTTGTTTCTATGTTATCATCAGATTAAAATTGTTTATAACTAACTAACTAACCATCACGCCGTTTCTCCACAAGGGTAGGCAGAGAGGACGGACCGACAAACAACTCGGTCTTGGCACACACTTCTTGCCTCATTCACATTTATACATACTCTTCTATTATTCTGACTATTGACATGGCCCGACTCGAGTATCTGATTCACTTGATCGTGCCATGTCTTCCTCGAGCGTCCCCGACTTCTGCAACCATTCGCATTTGCCTCATATATTCTCCTTACACTCCTATCTTCGCTCATTCGCCCTACATGCCCAAACCATCTGAGCGTCCCTTTCTTGATCTTACTCATTACGCTTACATTAGCCTTGCACTCTTTGCGGATCTCCACATTCCTCACACGATCAAATGTGGTTTTACAACACATACGCCCAAAGATATTATAAGAACGAGATATGCTATATTGGCCGCCGGACCGTAGGCGGAGTACTACCTAATTAGGGTACTTTGAATACTATCGGGACGTGTACGCACAGAAATCTGTTCTATGTATTAGTGCGGATTCCTTAGCGTAAGCGAAGGTGTGCAGTAGTATTGGTGAACAAAACCGGCGACACTGGCCAAAACAATTCCGCACAGTATGAACTGCTCATAGCACATCTCGTTCTTCTAATATCTTTGCATACGCCTCAGGGATCTCATTTCAACAGCATTCAATCTACTTTTATCCTTTATTTGCCAGTTCCATACGTCACTTCCATACATCAGGGTAGGTACCAGCACTCCATTGTGGACTGCTTACTTTACTGACGCTTTTTTGGACAATTTTTTGTTAGCGCCAACTGCGTTCTGTCCTTCATAAACGGAGTTACCTGCATTTACCCATCTTTCAATATCTCTACGTCAGCCTTCCCATCTCTCGTAAACATACTTCCTAAATTCACAAACTCATCAACCTGCTCCAAGTATTCCTCATTCATAACTATATTGCACACTGTTTTCATACTCTCTCTTTCAAACACCATTACGTTAAACTTGTTTACAATAAATAACACATTTTAATTACTCTTTCAAATAATAACTTCTGTTTATTGTTTTATAAAAAAACCCATACCGAAAAAGGATTAAATCTTCATTGAATGTCGTTGAACTTTTTTATTTTAACATTATATTCAAAGTGAATTGGAGAGCGTCACCATTTACAACTCTTTATTTGCGATCTACTTGATCCTCCCGTTATTTTTAAACCGATGTTTTATAATGAAATTAAGTATATTAATTTATGGTTCAAGTTGAATGTGAAAATTATTTCGTAAACACAATAATATGATTAGGGTACGAATACATATGTATTAGTAGCGCAGCTTGGTTAACTATGTGGCCGGCAGGAAACGTAAATAATTAATAACTCGTAAGGAATATTGTAATATGAAACTATGACTTGATAATAACCCGGCTTAATTTTGTACCAGTATTTACTTCCAGGTATTTACATTCTACATATATTCACATTTACCCAAAATAGCAGAATAACAGAATGGAGTTTTCCCGGGAGTTTCGAGAAGGGTGGAATTCCACACATGATAATAGTGCGTTGTTTCCGTTATCCGCTTATATACAACTATCTATAGAACCCGGCTTTGTCCAAGAGTTCAACCTTTCAATTTAAAAAATGATATTAAAGCTCACCTTTCATGATTTTGGACTCCTTCCTGTAGACCAAACATATACCTTGGTGATGCAATTAAGCACATACGGGCACATAAATTAATTAACTAATTAATTGACAGTCCTGCCATCGTCACCGCTATTAAATTCCATGTGCCGACCAGGAACATAAGCAAAAATATAACATTCTTCTGCAATACATACACAGCCAACTATCAGACACACTAACCAATAGGAAGCATGATCTGGGCAAGAAGTTTAGGGGTACTCTTGATATATTTACTGACTCCATTTATAGAATTAAGAGTAATCTATATCAGCACTTCGTTAAATCCTACAAATTATAGTAGCGTGGTTATGTTGTTTTAGTGTTTTGTGTTATATGCAGTATTGTTCTTATGTCCATATTTTTTTATGTTACTTTTACATGTTTTACTAATATTGTTTTTTATTCAGTTTACTGTTATATCATGCATTAATTTTTTTTTATAATTGTCGATAGCTTACTAGGTATACTATATAATATTCTGATCTTAAAATCCTTGTAAACGCCCGGCTGGGCGTAGAACCAAATGAAATAAATCATTTTAAATGTGTAGGGAGAAAACTGAGTATTGCCAATTTTTGCATTGGCAAAGAACGGCCTACGATCCCGTTTTTAAAATGAAATAAATCATTTTAAATGTGTAGGGAGAAAACTGAGTATTGCCAATTTTTGCATTGGCAAAGAACGGCCTACGATCCCGTTTTTATTTGAATTACCAAATTTAAAAAAAAAGAGATTCTTAATAAATAAGCAGTACTCAGATTGGTGCACAGCAATAATATCGAAAGTTAAATTACGATTCAATTTTACAATATTTTTATGTTTTTCTGTTTCATTCTACTGCGTCCTATCAAAAAAAATTAGTATAAAATTTAATGATGTTTTCATCCATCCAATAGCAAGACTTTTATTAAATGACTAAACTGTATTTAGTGCGTATCCGATAAAAAATATCTCATGATGTGGAAGAGATTTATGTTTAAAAAAAATCATCTTCCAAGAGTACCGATAATCTAGCCGGAGCCAACGGGAATCCAATTTGGGAAATGTTATGATTCTGAAGTGGGGAGGGGGAGAAGATGGGTGGGTACTTGGCTATATAAATAAGGTCACTAAACACTGCTAAAGACATTTCAATGAACTTTTTAAAGTGATGCTACATCACCTGGACGATACTGAAAGTATCTACCATTCAAATGCAATAAATTACTAAAAAAGTTCAAATACAATAAAATACTAATAAAGTTCAAATACAATAAAATTACTTTTGATATATTATAATGTTCTTCATATAAAGCTCTCCATATTGATGGCCTCCGTAGTCGAGGGGTAAGGCTCTCGACTAGCAATCGAATGTCGTGGGTCAAATTCCAGCGCGCTCAAGTAAATTTTATTTGATGAATTTTGTTTTATTTCACAATTTATTGATTTAAATAATATATAGTTTACTTGCAGCAAGTTCCAGATCTGAATGTACTCTCAGTATCGACCTTGTGTGAGACAACAATTCAGAAATGGCTTTAGCTAGGTGTTATAATTTGCTCTGAGTTTCAAACCAATTATAAAATTAATATAGATTAACTGATTTAGAACATAGATGGCGCTAGTTGAGTAGTCAGCAAATAATGAATTGTTGTTTTTATTCATTCTCTACGGGCAGTGAAACTAAGTTATTTAAGGTCTGAATTTAATTAGAGAACTCCACTTCTCCTCGATATTTCTAGTTAAATAAACACAAAGTAATTATTAAATTCGCTGTCCGTTGGTTAAGTAAACTCTTCAGAATGTCGGTAGCAATATAAACTTTGAAAAACATAACAATAAATCGATGGAATTCAATTCAACTCGAAAGTGCATTTTTTACTTAGAATGAAGAATCTACCTTTTGTTCATCAAGTCCTAACTTTTAACACTGCGTTTGGTGTCCAGATCTTAATAGCCAGGTACTTCATCTTCCCATCTCCTTCTTCTCCCCACTACTTTAAGTATCACAATATACCCCAATTCGTGACGGTTTGGAGCAGTTGGTGCTCTGATAATAACAAAAACCTTATTATTCACCAGTAAAATTACACTAAATAATTAGAAAAGTGATAGTATGACGTCACAAATCGCCAATCATATTAAAAACTTTATATTATATCATTTATTAACCTGCGATGGAATACTTTAGTAGAAAAGTAATCAATCCAAAAGTTACTCGGCAATCTTAATTCATTTCTAATCCCCCCACATGAAATCTGCAGTCGGGTCTGAATAAGTAAAGAAGATTGTTCCTGCTGCACTGTGGTGGACTATTCAAACTAGATGGTCATAAATCAAAATGGAAAATACGGTTTTTAATTATTATGAATTCTTTCATACAACTGTCGAAGTTTTAATCTCCAGATTTATTTGATAAATTATATACATTAGATGCTTTACTACTCATTACATGTAACCATTACCTAGTGTGTTATTAGTAGTGATCAGATACAGTTAATCAGGAGAATAGAATAGAACAACGTTTAGTAGGTAGTATTTGTTAGACTCTTCAACGTTGGACTGGAACGTTTTTTGGCATATTATGGCAAGTTTGAAAAACGTCTTGATTGCCTGCCGTAATATGCCAAATTTATAGAACCCCTTAAATTATGGGTTAAAAGATAAAATCTATGTAGATTCATTGACTTTAAACCGCAATAAGCAGTTAACATTGTTATTTTGTTGTTGTTAAATAATAAATAAATAATATAAACCTTCTGTTGTCATTTTTTTATGCAGTGAATCTTGTAAAATATGTATCATATAAAATCCCTGCCGTTTACATTCATGTTTCCATATTAATATTTTGAGGAACTTAATAAATTAAATCGAAAACCAAGCGCCCATCGCTCGTGTACTTAATACATTATTTGTTGGATAACGTTATACTTGTATTAAATTACTTTTTAACGTGTGTTCAAATAAGTTCTTTGACTTCATATTTATTTTTTTGTAAATTGGTATTAAAAGACGGATTACAAAATATTTAAATTGAGTCAGTCATCGTATGGTCAATTTTCACAAGTTTTGTTCTTCATCATTGTTATTACATACAGATTTTATGATGAGGGTGTATGGAGAGTTAAGATATTGTCTGGTTTTTCGGAACTAGGTAAATTTTTTTTCATTTTTTACATTTATTTCGCAATGTGAGAAAATACAAACATTAATTCCGTATTGACGAACTATTGATTTCAACATTTCAGAAGTCCGTTACTTTCAAGAGTTGTATTCTAAAAGTTTATCATTTTGGGAGGCAGATATGGGTACGGCCGCCCCGGTAACCATTCATTGGATAACCAATACTTCAGTCATGGGTCACCTTATCAGTTGTTCGGGTTAATGGGTTGAGGTCTGTCCAAATCTTGACAGTGGATGCGCATTGCGTTTGTCCACCAACTGCGTCGAAGTAAGGATGGATTCATAGGTTCGTCACTCCTGGACACACTGACTCCCAGATTTATAACCACCCCTCATAACCTTCTCCTTGCAAAATCTCTTCTTATGTAATTTCCTTTAAACGCCCTCCGAATTTCATCCACAAAGACGATATAGGGCCTGAGGGACATTATTTTCCTAGAGGCCTCCAGTGTGCAGCTAATTTTAAAACGACGCATTTATTTAATAACGTACACTTTTAAATATTGGTGTCAATATATCTATGATAAAAAACCACTGTGCGGTAGCAAGAAAAAGAACAGGATTGAGAACTTGTGCCATTACCGGATTCACAATCTTTTTGTTGCACCTCCTCTCTGCCCACCACGTAATCGCGCCGTGAGCACCCGACTACCCGCTACCCGCTACCCGCTACCACTGCAACGGCCCGTTAGCTTTAATGTCAGTCGTTACGGAATCCGTTGCTCGCCGTTAGGGTTTATTACGGCGGAGTCTTGAGCTATTTTCCAACGCACACAGCCTCAAATAAAAGCAGATTAATTCGATTGTGAAGTTAATTTGATGTGCATTTTGTTTGGTTTGTGATTAGCGTTTGATGTAGTTAGTAATTTAGTAATTAGGCTATACCTTATGATGTACCTAGGGTGGACGCGGCAAAATTCCGTATTTTATTTATTCATTTAACGCCCAAGGGGTTTTTGCATGTAGGTGATACAATTTTAATGACAGAAAGTTTTGAAACATGAGAAAGAAATAATAAAAATAAAATTACATTAAAAAATAATAAATGCAAAAAACAAAAATAAAAAAAAAAACAAGAACATAAATTAAAAAATACAGCAATTTGACTGGTTTACAAAAATATATAATTTCCATTTAGGAATAGTGTTGAAATAAGTCTTTTACGTAATCCACGAAATTCGCAAAATTAATATTAAATATATCGACATCACCTAAGTATTGGTTTCCCATAGTGTGAAACCGTTGTATTGGGGAGTTCGCAATGTAATTGCGCTTATGTGTGTTGCAGTGGAATAGTGTATTTTGTCGTGTTGTTATTGTAGGTATTCGTAATTTTAAGAGTTGCAGAAGTTTGCAAGAGTCGAATTTAGAGTTTAGAATCGTGAATAAAAAAGTTAAGTCGTTTATTTTACGCCTGTCTTCCAATGTGGGTATTTTTTGAGTATTTAATAAGAAATGATCTTGTAAATGATAAATATATATTTATGTGATATTTATTTTATTATATTTTTATTATATATTTTATTATATTATATATTATATTATGACCGTGTTTACTTTCGAGTGACTATGCCGTGTTGCGCTTCCTCCTCTTATAGCCAACGTTTCAGTGTTCATCATCAGGGTGAATGTGTACATTGTTTTTTTATTGTAAAAATACAAACTAACATACTTGCAGAACTTCATTAATAAATTTTAATTTACTTTAAATTTACTAATATGACAAGATTTAAAACAAAAGTTCAACCAAACAGGACAGAATTTGCGAATCATCCGCTCGAGAGCCTTTGGCAGCCACCGTAGAACTATGAACTATGAACCTAACCTAACCATCCTCTTAGACAGCAACCAACGGTCAGGCCAAAGGACTAAACAATGTTTATTATTTGAACATAAAATACATAATCATTTAAAAACTTGTCAACGGTGAACATAATCTATCCATTTTTTTTAATACCGCACAAGAGTGCCAACTGCTCCCAATTACCTGTCAGTGATACTATGGCATCCCAATTGCGGTATGTTGTGAAGCTGAAGTGGGTAGGAATGGGAAGGAGATGGGGAAGAAAGTGGGTGCTATTTAGATCTGGTACCTCAAATACAGCTAAAGCCATTTCAATCCACGTTTAAATTCTGAATTATTGTCTTTATCTACTGAGAGTAACTTCCAGTCTGGAAAGTGTAGCAAATATATTATATTTTATTTTTAATGAATAAATTGTTAAGAAACACAAATTAATCAAATACAAATGAGAGGAGATGGAAAAAAGAAGTATTCAGTTGCTGAAAATATCTTCCACTAAAACTTGGCACCTCTAATATATAGGTTGGTAATCTATTACACGGAGAAAACCTACTGATATATAATATTGAAAATTCATTAAAAATTTGTTCAGATTGTTCGTATTTCTGTTAAAAACAGGAGTGCATGCTTTTAACTAATGAATTGACAGGTTTCCTAACAAACTGTCAGTAAAACTGGAATATGTTATTAGGATGTCAGAATAAGTATTCATAAAAATGCATTTCGTCATTATATTTATCAGGGAAAAGCACACCTGCGCGAACACGTGTTTCGATATATCCTGAATGGACTAACATTTTACTAGAAAATAAAATGTAATCACGTTGTTCACAGTATTTTAATCAATCAAGCGTACTCATTTTTTCCGTAAATGTTTAATTTATTAATTTAAAAAATTCAAATTAATTCAATTACATTTGCTTTGAACACGCCGAAATTTGAGCCTACGACCGTCTTGCCACCAGGCACTATTCTTGTTTTGGAACGCATGCGCCAGTTGGGAAGCAATAATATAAACAAATTTTTTGTAAACCACAGAAAAAATCGCCGGCCCGGTATTTGACTACGAAGGCGATGCTTAAAATGTTATATGTAATAATTTTATTTATGTTACTCATTAACTACCCGTCTTTCCCTGACCAGCAACTATAACAACTTTAATTCGTAGAGTGGGCTACTAATGTTAAAATAGCATTCCCATATTTATAACTTAAGCCATAATCAGTGGCGTACTGACCACATTGATTGAGCTTTGAGTTGTCTGCACCAGGAGAAAAAATAAGTAAAAAAATATAAAGATTATAGATGATTGAACCCATTTTTATTCATGTGTTAAGACTTGTTTCATATAAATGTCTAAGGACGTTAATAAATGAATACAAAATGATGTGTCAGCTACATATTTATATTATACAGGGCCCTTGAGGTGATTTGCACAAAAAAGCGCTATATAAATTATCCAATTATTATTATTTAAGAAGAAGATAATACTGACATCTCTAAACGAAATATGAAACAGAACGAGACACAGAAAACAAAAAGATGATAGTTTCAACTGGGAATCGAACCTAGAATCTCTTCCTTACCGGGACAACGTCTTTATCCCTTTCACCATTTTGACCTAATTATTATTTATAACATGGGTATAATCTTCAAAAGTTTTTTTAGTGAAAAATTACATATTTATTTGTTAGATTTTTTCAATGGTTTACCATCAATGATTCTAAAAATTTCCGATGGTCTGAAAGAAAACAACATTAAAATAAATCAGTGTTTTAAGTAAAGAACCATTCCGCTTTTACAAAAACTGATTTTTTTAATCATTGTCTTTATATTAATTTTTAAATAACAAAATTACTTTTCTCATAAAATTTTTACTTTGTTAATTGACCACATTTTTTTTAGTGTAAAAAACACCACTGTCATAGTTACATGAACTAAAAGAAAGGGCACTGAAAACTTAATTGAATATTTGGTCGCCATTTCCTAATACTTTGTTTTCAGTATAATAATTTCAGAACATGATACATCATGAAGACAAAGAATAAACTATTTTCATATAATATGTTGTGAAAGCTTTGGGTTGGTTTGAACAGGTTAGCCCGGCCTCCGGGCGTACATCGCCACGCCACTGTCTAAGATCTCAGTAGCACCCTCCGCGACCCGTTAATCCATCAGGAGATTACTCAGACCTATTAAGACTGGGCTGATTAAGCCTAACAAAGTGTCGCCAATGGCGCCGCCAATTATTGCAGCTTAACTCGGGGCAGACGCGAAGGCACCGTTGCCGGGCGACCGGAGACGTAAACAGAACACGGAAAGCAGAACTAAAGGAACCCTGATATATTACAAAGCTAATTCTGGATTAATTCAGAACGCAGTGAAACTGAGATACGTTACAGGAAAATAGCGAGAGATTTTATTGCAGGCATACAACGTGTTTCGCTCTTTCGCAAGGAGAATTAATGGTGTCACTGTTTTAGATTCATCATTAAAGTGATGAAATATAAAAAGGGACCAAAGGCATATAAAACTAACCTTCTTCCAATAGGAGTTATATGGTACCACAGAGATTAATAATTAAAACAGATTTTTTTAATTAACCCTCAAAAACAAAGTTTTTACTTAATTACATTCATTTTTATTTTAAAAATTAAAAATAAATATAATATAAGTTTAGTTTGACAATGAGGATTAAACCTTCATCCTCAAGGACTGGCTCTCAACTGCCGTGAGCTTTTGAAATGTCTTTCAAAACTTAAAAAAAAATAATAACAAAGAATTTAACCTTTTCCTTGTTTTGATCGGATGTCAGGAAGTGGGTTAATTTTAATGTGAGTTAACATATTTTAAAAATCACTTTCTCACTGCAATATTCTTACTACTGCACATAAAATGATGTACCTTTAATATTATTAATTCCTGATAAATAACTATAATAATTTACTACTAAACACTCCATGGAAGAGTGGTACTCGTATATAAATCTCATAGTACGTTGAAACCTAATATAAATCCTGTTTTACATAAACTGTTTATTTTGAATATTTAATTTTTTTTAAATCATAAGTTAATTTCCTAATATGGAATATTGCTCATTTATTAAGAAACCCTTCAAATTATTCGTAATCTTGTTAAAAACGGGATTGCAGGCTCTTAACAAATGAATTGATTGAGTCCCTTGTAAAGTACAAATGTATTATCACGATGTCGGAATACTTGTTCATAAAAATCCTAATATTATCAAGGCAAATGCAGGTGCACAAACACGTGTTCCTATTTATTAGGAATTTACTAAAAGTCTATCAGGAATTTGAATAAATTTTTGATAAATTAGCAATACTTTTTTTTCTCCGTGTTTTGGAGCACAGCGAAAATAATAATAATTATGCAAAAATAATCACTTAAACGATTCGTCTATAAGAGGTATACATTTTTTTGATCATTTCACACGTCTATAAATAAAGTTTTCTTCTTCCCACCCAGGAGGTCCAGAAGGACTGTCTATCAGACTGTAAAAAAGGTTAAAATTAATTAATTGTTAAAAATCTAACAATCAACATTAAAACAACTGGGTTTGTCCTTTTTTATTATTTGCATCCAATTATTAAAGTAATTGAAGTAAAAAAATTGACAATGAAAACAATTTGGTCACTCTACTCTACTGGAATATTTAACAAAACTGAATAGGTAATATGCAAGGGATTGTTGGCCTGTTCGGTTAGATGTTTTAGCTCTCATCACGCAACTAACTATTTGAAAGCTCCATTGCTCATGATGATACTGTGAACAACAAGAGTTGTTTTGACCTAGAAACGCTTGTAACACATATATTTCAAGATGCTAGATCTCATAGCACGAGAATTTATGTTGCTTTATAAAGCTTGGTTCAGGCTCAGAGATTTTTTTGACACATACAAACAGACACGTACGAACAAGTATCATGCAATAATAGTTGAACACTATTAGAAATGTCAGAATATACATTATAGCCACAAATCATTACATACGCTTTATTTTGCCTTTTTGACTTCAAAAGTTTTCTTTTTGCTAGTTGGGAATGTGTGAATTGTCTGTGTGCACTAAGTTATACAAAAATGCCCATTTCTGCTTTGAAAAGATTAACCTTGTCACTTAGGGCCAGTTGTTTTATAAAACTTGCGAATCAGCGTGTAAGTACCGATTCGTATGGGTTGGTTTCCTATATACAGTATGCCCTAGGCTACCATCGTGTTTTCGCATCACCTCCACATCTAGATGATGATAATGCTCGGCAATTGCCGAGCATTTGATTGACACCGGGCATTATTTTGGATTTGTTCCTGAAATCCTGGGGAGACCCAAAACTTATAGAGCACGGCTGATTACGGAAGCCATTGAAATTCATAAAAATCCCGTAAACATTAATAGAGACGATGGAGCTAAGCTCAATAGTTCTTGGTATCCGGTAATTGACGGATACACCAGAGCTAAACGAAGAAAACCACTTTAAATATAAAATGATACGTTAATGTTAGCTCAGAGGGTTGGAGCTGGAAACACGGTATCACAACCTCATACATAAGCTCACATTTTAACACTACCTCAAGTAACACATCTGCCCTGATGATGGACACTGCAATGCTGTCCGAAACGTTGGCTAAAGAAGGAGTTAGCGCAACACGGCATAACACCCCAAAAACAAATCACAAAAAAAACTTCAAGAATTCAGCAAAAAATCAAGTTCTGTGAAAGTTCCATTCAAATTAGTACCTTGAGACAACCATCCCATAATAATTAACATATTAAACAGAATTTGAAACTGATGAACAGAAAATCGATGAATTGTTCTATTTCTGTGAAACAACTGGCCCTTTGTCTTGTGCATAAGTAATGAACCAGTTAAAACTTTTTTGATTATGATCTGTATATGATCCCGTTTGTTTCAATAAGTTTTAAATATCACTTCACCAAGATGGCAGCCTTCAGCCGCAACACACGGATATAGTCTATTTCTGAATTTTTGGTATGCTTTTATTGTAAAAACAAATTGCAAAAATTGAATGACGAAACTAATCTAGGAGATTTGTAGTTTCATAAACTTGAGGCTACAGCAAACATATCTCGGAGGCCAAATTGAGACAAATGCTTGATTTGTGTCTCGAGATCGCCAAATTTAAGCTTGTGTGACTCTTTTCTGTGAGGGTATTTGAAGGAGAAAGTTTTCAAACATCGCCTCCACACTTTAGAAGAGCTGAAAACTCGAATTGTCAAGGAAACATCTTCCATACCCCTTGAAGTGTTCAGAAGTGCAGTCCAAATCATTAGAAATAGACAACATCAGTGTATTGCTTCTGAAAGGGTATTCAAAACCTTATAAAAAATGGGATTATATATAGACCATAGTAAAAATGTTTTAACTTTCTAAGATTGGTAGCTTTTTCATACCTTCTCAAAACCGGGTCATTACTTCTTCCCGAACCTGTATCTTGACATATTTAACTCGGCTAGTACACGCGATATAAAGGAAAAATCTAATGCAAAACAGCAATCAAACTTCATTTCCATTTATTCCTGACAGATCTTATCTTACATTCCGTGTTCCTTTCCCATCTGGAACAATATGAAAATAGGTAGGACGTTTTGTTTAACATAATTTGAACAATTAAAAAATAAGTTAAATTTCTAGTTCTGTGAAAGTTCCATTCGATTTCTGTTATATTTAATATGGATCTTCAAAATTAACACTAAATTATTGTTTGTTAAAATTCTGTGAAACCAACCGTCTTAATGTAATTGAAAATACAATAAATGACTAAGCTTGGTGAATTCTTGTTTTATCTCGAAGAATCTCAAAATTTTTCTTTCTGTAAATTTATTTGTTACATTTCGGTTCCAATTCAAGATGGTGACCGTTTTGGATACTGCATTATTATCCCGCAGGAGTTCGCATGATCGTGGTTCCTACAGCAAACCATCAAATCTGAATAATAAAATTAAGCCACTTTGAAGATAGTTTGAAAAAATAATTGTAAATTGTTCATTTTTTTGGGCACGAGGTCTACTTTACAGTTTTTACAGAATTTCCCATCAGGAGAGGAAAATTTGCATTTAGAATTTTTCTATTAAAATTATGTTGTGTTTAAAAAATATTGAAAAAAGCAAGAATTTTACTCACAGAACAATTCATGCCGAGTTTCATGTAAGGAAAGTATAAAAAAATCATTACTCAGGAGCAGAAACAAATCAGCTTTTCAGAAGTAATCTAACCAATCTACTCTAAGACGGCTGGGGTGAAGCGATAAAGCGAGAGATGCGAATCAGAATGGGGTAATTTCCCTCTGATCTCTGTATCCAGAATCAAAAAGACGTACATATTGTTCTCCGTCAGGAATAATTGAACAAAGATATCGGGTGCTGCTAGTGTTGAATTTGGTTGAATGTGGTTCCGCGAAATATTTCCAAGAACACAACAACAAAATTGTGCACACGTCATAATACGTGTCATTCATAGATGATCGTCTAATGTGATACCAGTTACAATATCTCAGTTAAGAAGCATTTTAAAAAAATGTTCAGTCTAACAGCAACAAATAAAAGGCTTAGGTTGGAAATTAAATTTAAAGGCTCCATTATGAGGAACAGGCTGAAATTTTTCAAATTTACTACGAATCCGATGTGGGAAAAATATTAATATGTAATTATTCGCACAAATGCAGGACTTAGGATCGAACTTTGAAAGCCAATTTCCCAGGCTCCATGATGCCAGATTCTTCGAAAGATTCCAATATTTCAGTCCGTTCGGCGCTGCGAAGAGCCTGAGAAAATCAATTTAAAAGTTCGAAACCAAGTCATGATCAACAACAATTCTTAAATGATGATTTTTTATGCAGATTTTGATATTGACGTCGCATGAGACCATACGATTCCAAAATATCAGTCCGTTTGGCGCCATATAGCCTGAGAAAACGACATTCAAAGTTCCAACACAAGAATTTCAATTGTGCCCGTAAAAATGATGATTTATTCAGAAATGCTTAAGACCATGATTCTCAGAAGAATTCCAAAATATCAGTCCGTTTGGAGCCATAGTGTTTGAGAAAATGACATTCAAAGTTCGAACCCGAGTCTCGCGATTGTGCCCTTTAAAATGATGATTTTTCAAAAAATGCTATTTTATGCAGATTTTTATATTGCTTTCTTTTGAAACCATGATTCTTAGAAGAAATACAAAATATCTTTCCGTTTGTAGCCATAGTGCCTGAGAAAACGACATTAAAATTTCGAACGCAAGTCTTTCAATTGTGCCCGTAAAAAATTTTTTTTTTTCCAAAAATATTATTTTATGCAGATATTGTTTGAGACCATAATTTTAAGAAGAAAACCATATTTTTGTAAGAATGCATATTTTTATATTGATTTCGCTAAAGACCATGATTCTTAGAGGAATTTCAAAATATGAGTCCGTTTGGAGCCATAGCGCCTGAGAAAACGACATTCAACGTTCGAACCCAAATCTTTCAATTGTGCCCGTAAAAATGATGATTTTTCAAAAAATGCTATTTCGTGCAGATTTTGAAATTGATTTCTTTTGAGACCATGACTCTTCAAAGAATTCCGAAATATCAGTCATTTAAGAGCCATAGAGCCTGAGAAAACGACTTTTAATGTTCGAACCCAAGTCTTTCAATTGTGCCCGTCAAAATGATGATTTTTCCAAAAATGCTTATTGATGCAGATTTTGATATTGTTTTCGCTCAAGACTATGATTCTTAGACGAATTTCAAAATATCAGTCTGTTTGGAGCCATAGAGCCTGAGAAATTAATATTCAAATTTCGAACCCAAGTCTTTCAATTGTGCCCGTAAAAATGATGATTTTTCCAAAAATGCTATTCTATGCAAATTTTGATATTGATATCGTTTTAAACCATTATTCTAAGAAGAAATCCAAAATTTCAGTCCGTTTAGAGCCATAGAGCCAGAGAAAACGACATTTATCTTTCGAACCCACGCTTTCAATTGTGCCCGTATAAATGAAGATTTTTCCACAAATGCTTTTTAATGCAGACTTTTATATTGATTTCGCCAATTACCATGATTCTTATAGGAATTCCAAAATATCTATCCGTTCGGCATCATCAAGCGAGGGGAAAACCTCTTTCGAAATTCGAACCCAAGTCTTTCAATTGAGGACGTTAAAATGATGATTTTTTCATAAATGCTTCCATGAACCAATTTCGGGGTTTGATTATAGGTATATGGTTCCATTTTGTCTTGGTTTTAAAGCTTCTTGAGTTTTTTGTATCAGTTGACACGACTTTGGCACCTCGAAATTGGTTTGTTTAAACTTACATTCTTATAGCACATCGAATTTTGTCAGACTTGTCTGAATCTGTCTTAATTATAGTTCCCGAATTTTTTTTTTAGGTGAAATTATTATGGCTCCCCGACATTGATTTGTTTTATCTGACATGATTATGGCACCCGAAATCGATTTGTTTTAACTAGCATAATTCTGGCATCCCGAAATTTGTTTTGTTTGTAAAGAAGCGAGTACACGAAGTAGTACTTGGCGCTCTGGTTACCGAACACAGTTCAATTAATATTTCTGATTGGCAGCCCTCAAGGTGATACTGAGAATATCTACCATCCTAGGTGCAAAAGCAGTCACTAAGTGTTAACCCTTTCCGGCTTATTCAGGGATCAGCTCAAATGGTCAATGGTCTCACAGATATCCTTTAAACTGTGGTGAAAAATGTGATCTAAAAAGTGTTAGAAAGAAAAAACTACACGCTTTATAGAGAAGTTGACCACAGAAAATTTAAATTATTCACCTTTATTAAACCAAAGGTACCGACCGATATTTGAAAAAACTTATGATCTTTTTTTATTTTTTTAAGGCGATGCCATACGTAGTAATGCAAAATCATGTGTTTTTGGTTTGAAAATTTGGTTGCCTAGAAATTTTTCAGATGCTTCAATTAAATACTGCGAGTAGAATACATCTTGGCCTTTGAAATAATTGAGAGATAAGTCTTTTTTAAACCAAGAAAAAATAGTGTAAAGGCCTATGAAAACTGCTTTAAAGTTCAAAATCTCCTTCTTACGAACCCATTTTCAGTTATGATTTTATTGTATAAGGTGGGAAATTAAGTTATTTATAAAATGATCGAATAAAAATTAAATATCTATGCCTGAACATCCACAAAATAAAATAAAAAGCACCTTTTGGCCATGTTTTTTTCTTGCATAAATCAAAACAGGCGAATGGTGTTAAGCGGGAATTTAAACCTTATTGTTATCTACGTAAGGGTTGTTATTGATAGCGGTTCAATTTAAAATATTACACGACTTAGTGCATCGCCTTAATATAAAATGACAAAAAGTGAGATTCTTGTTATGTTTGGTATGCATTTATTTAATAAAATAAGTGTGTTCACATACATTTTTACGTCATCAGTAAATTTAGTCACAAAAACGTAAAGTTTTAATTTTAAGCCATTTTAATTTTTTTAATATTTGCAGCAAATTTTACTATGTTTATTTCTAACAATTACATATGAGGGCGTATTCTCATCACCTTTTCAAAATAGTTTTTAGTTTTTGGATAAGTTCAGAAATATTATATTTATTTGAATTATAGCAATATTGCGATAGCAAAGCGGAAATTTTCCGACCGTGTGACAGAATGTAGCTGATGCGTAAGGAATTAAAAGCTTAATTTAAACAATAAGAAGAATGGAAATAATTCACTGATTGAGTAAAAATTAGACCATTGAGTTGGGGCTTCCCACAGGAGAGCAAATATTATTCGTCGTTATGAATGAGGAGATCAAAATTAATCGTATTATCATATGAAACAACTTCTTCGGGTCTCGTCGAAAATTTGGAATAGAAGGTTTTTTCGTATAGTGCACAGCCTTGTGTATCGAGTATTGTTCTACACTTCCTACCTCGCAAAGTCCCCCGCGCGGACGGGCAGGTGAATTAAAAAGAACATGGATTATCCTCTCCAGCGATATCACAAAGATCCCCTCTGTTAAAGATTCAAGATTTAAACTGAGTTTGAAAATAACCTAAAGAAACTAGAAGAACAAATTATAATTGTATCCTACAAAAAAAAATTCATCTACAAGAGCAAATTGTAACAAACAATGAGTACTTTAATGAGAAATTAGAGAGTATCATGGCCAAAAATATAACAAAAACATATGCACAAGCCACTACAACAATTAATAAAATTGAGAAATAAATTCCACTAAAGCACGTTATCATAATGTCAAAGACTAAAATCTTCAAGGCTGAAGAAATGAGAAAAAGAAAAAACACATAGATGTAACCAAAATTAAAGTTGCTGTAAGTGAATTTAAAAAAAAAATGGTGACCAAAAAATCATAATCTGATGTGCAAAAAACCAGGACGTACAAAAATTTGGAGACAAAATAAATTAAACATTCGGCGAAGACAAAAAAGAAAAAACAATAATGATCGTAAAAAGACTACAATCGAAGTTTTCAGAGGATAAAATTGTTATAAAAAAAGGAAAACCCGAAAAATTCGACCAACAAAAGACGTCCCATCAAGACATGTTTAACTATTTACTTCTGAAGAAAACATAGATAGAAAAAATAAATAAATACATAGTATCAGAAATTAAATATCTCGGAGTGTTAATAGAACAACATATGAAGTGTAAGAGCCGTATCTATGAATTGGTTAAGCGTATCAGAAAATGTGTATATATATTCATAAGATTAAGAAATATTTTAAAATTCAGTAACCTAAAAAGAGTATACTACGCACTTATCCAGTCGTTAATTAAATATGGAATTATTGGATTGGGTGAGGTCATATAACAATATTCTAACCTCGATCAATGTGGTCCAGAAGCTAATCATCAAAGTGATTCTAAAAAAACTATCCACATATCCAACAGAAACGCTATTCGCATATTTCGGGGTGCCTCGAGTAGAGGATATCTTTAAGAAAAATGCTATTATCCAAATTTACAAAGATAATATCATCAAAAACTCACCCAAATCATCAAAGAAACCCACCAATCAAAAAGATATCAATAAAACATCAAAATACCAAACTTTAATACAAAACTACAAAACAATTATATCTATTTAAGAGAAAAATATTTCGACAACCTTCCGATTGAAATAAAGAAATTAAAAGATATCAACAAACTGAAACTTAAACTCCTTTCCTTTATATTAATTATCAATCTATATTCATCTCTACTTTATTTACATGTTTCTAATTACTCTCATAATTGCTCAGTATTTAGTATGTAACAGAATCCTATATTATGTACACCTACACATATAAATGATCCAGAAGTTTCAATTGTTCCTATTATATATACCTACTGTATAATGTTATTCTATTTTCCTTATAATTAGTGTAACTCGCTCACCAAGCACAACAACCAGTTTCTTCTTTGGTGAGATTGCGATTATAAATATATTTTGTTCCCATATGTAATTTATATAACCCCACTGTACCCACTTACATGTATATTAAATAAAACAAATAAAAAACTAGTACGTACAGTAGGGCGGAACGAAAATTTTTTTTTTCTAATTTTGATTTGGAATAGTTGTATTAAGTTGCCAATTGCCATCAATTACCTCAATTAAAAATATAAATAATATCAGACAACGGTAAGAGCCCCCGCCAAGACATCGAACATTTACAAAAACGACAGTTTAGGGGATATTTGCGCGGCCTAGAAAATAGTACAGAATTTATTAAAGTAGGTTTATTTTATTTAAAAACATATTCAAATATAGTTAAATAGCTATTGCAATCAAATATTTCTTTATTTTAATATACTTTGGCGCTGTAACAGAGGTGCAAAGTGCGGGACGAAGCGGGGGGCGGCACCTGACAATCTACGAAATGCAGTGTTTTATTTAAACTACTGTCGATAATAAAATTGTCTCAGGTGAAAGGTCGCGCGTCAATTATATTCACGAGTACTTATTGATAAATGCTTTTTAAGTGAATTAAACTGATTTCTAGAAGGCAAAATTTAAAATGTCCGATATTTGGTGTAAGTGCAGAGTTGAAAGAGAATATCCTACCTACGTATGAAAATGTGATGAAATTCTACGAATGGGTTAGACAAGACTTAAAAGTAAGGAATAACACAACAAAAGAACCTACGTATTTGGAAATTGCCGTAGTAGTTTGAACGAAAAATGAAGAATTGTGGATAAAATCTTCTATTCCAATTGTCACACACAAAATAATCTTACAGTTATTAAAAAGTTATCACTCGAAGTGTTATAATTTGGAAAAGTCTTTGAAGAAACTTAAGGAAGAAAAGTTAGAAGAGTTCAGAGTACAGAGTAGAAAGATTTTTGACATAGCTGCAAGTAAATGTCAAGAATTTGTAAGCTGTACTTGTTTGAGAGAAAAAAAAGTTCCAAAAGAGGAACAAATGTTTTAAGAAGACCAATGCACTAACTGACTTGGATACAATGCACTAACTGACCAATGCACTGACTGACTAACTAACTGGCTTTAGAAAGAACTGATCTTATCCATAGTAAAAAATTTCTGAATAAAAGATTACGTACTCTCAAACAAGAAATGAGGCATAATAGATAAAATGAAACTAAGAACAATAAAACAGAATGAGATGCGAGCAAATTTTAACCGAAGAAAGAGTAACAGAAATTCCTTCATTATATTTCGATGGAAGGAAAGACAAGACGGCTAAAACTGTTTTAAAAAGATCGAAGAGGCTTAGAGTGATTGTACAAGAGGAACATATTTCGATTATAAAAAAACCAGGAACTGTTTATGTTGGGTATGGGGTTCCAACATC
The DNA here is from genome assembly GCF_061612785.1 of Hesperophylax consimilis. Classification (NCBI taxonomy): domain Eukaryota; kingdom Metazoa; phylum Arthropoda; class Insecta; order Trichoptera; family Limnephilidae; genus Hesperophylax; species Hesperophylax consimilis. The sequence goes on from NC_142850.1 coordinate 32,591,699, forward strand.
GGGCAGTGCAAGAAATATTGAAAGAGCTATCAAAACAAACTATGTATCTCGACCATTGCAATGGATAATTTGTCTCTTACACTCCAATGAGTTACCATTGAGACATTTGTTTACCTATTTGGATGGCCCTACTGCAGGATCTAAATTATTTGCAGGTCAAATTGGTAAAGCATTAGAGATATGTGAGACGCTGCCATTGGCTAACTTTGAGAAGATAGAAGGTGAACTACCTCCACAAATATCCACAGATCTCAGTACAGACCAGAAATATTTACAAGAAATTACTACTGCTGTCATAAATAGATCCTGGTCTCCTGGATGTTTTAAAGAGAAGCCCAGGTAAACTACCCCATGCCCGCTGGTTGACAAGAGCTAATCGCATACTGCATTTGTATATTTCTACAGAAAATCCACAAAAAAATCTTGAGACTTTAGCAACGTTTGTCGTATAATCATACGCTCCTGTCTGGTTTACTATCAAAACACATTCATCCTGCAAAGATGGATCAAATCATTTATGGAAACTCATTAACAGCACTTGATATTTGTCCAACGAGTTGTTAGCGATAGTGGACCCTGTTATAATTTGTAACAGTTACTTCGCTCATCCAGAAAACTTGTTGTTGAGTATGATAACATATTCACGTAGGCACACTAGAGAACTCGCTGCATGATGCATTTTAAAGGCTCGTCAAGTTAATAAAAAATCTGTTCCGCGCATTTTTGAGGTGCCAAAAGTGAACTTAAATGCATGTTCTTACATAGACAACAGACTGGCAACAAAATATATACGAACCCTCAATACTGATGAATATTTCCGATGATCAGTTACAAGATCTTATTGAAAATGGAGAAAATACAGTATTGAAGTTTATGAGACTGACTTGCCACACCCAGGCTGTGGAAAGATTTGTAAAAGTTGTGGCAGAAGCAGTTCTAAGTGAATTCAACAAGACAAGACGAGAGGGATTCATAAAATCTAAATTAGCATCTCGAAAACTCATGCCAAAGTTTGAACCAAAAAATGGTTTTTTGCTATAAAAATGATTTTATTCATACCAACATAACTTTCTTAATCTGTGTTTAATTTTGAAAAAAATGTTTTTATTAATTAATATCTACTTTTATTTTATCATTTCATGCATAACATATTATATTTACTTATTATTTTGTTTATAGGGTGTTTAATACAAAACGTCTATAAAACCTTAAAAAATAAAATTTCAAGTCTATGGCGGGACCTCAAGATGTCGAGCTAGAAGTTCCAAATTGAGAAGTATTATTTAGAATTACATAAAGCAACTGTTACCTGGTATTCCAATTCGAATTTCGAAAAAAAAAAATTTTTCATACAAAAGTGTTCCACCCTAACGTACAGTCAGATCTTTAAGATACGTGGGATAATTTTATTATTTTACGTGAGAAGAAGGCGCCGTGAGTCCGTGAGTTAGAAATGGAATGATTCTAGAAAGTTTTTTTTAACATGTATTTATCAAAATACCTTCTCGAGAATTAAATAATTTTGTTATTCTATTTAAAATCCCATCCCATCGTCTACCAAAATACTTGAACCCTGTATCGTTATTCTTAATATTAAATAACATCCCGTTCGTGATGTTTTCAGGCACCGGAGCTGTTTATAGTGTTCATATTCTTACGTAGTCTCGAAAATGGTCCTTCACGAATATTTTATTAGCATCGTATTTCACAGTCGTAAATCTGATTCCGTTATGATGAATGATTTTTTCCGTTTTGTTTATTGAATTCCCGTCAAAACTTTGATGGTCTGGGCCGGAAAAATGGTACAGCGAGGGAAAGCGAGGAAAAGCAATTCGTCTCGAGCGGAAAAAACAACTTGGCCTAGGTATGGCTTTGAGGTACTTAACGTGATTACTCTCCAATTTCTAGAATGGGAATGGGAAGATTAAGATAGATCTGACTCGCTTTACCGACGGAAATTTTCTCATTTTCTTAGATTTTTACACTTCTCGATTTCAGATTGACCATTTAGTGTTGATTGCTTTTAGTCATTATAATCGTCCTTCAAATTACTTAATTTTATTTTATTATTCGTGAAATATTGCTTAATAATATGACGGACTGAAAGTCAGCACAAAACTTAAATATTGCATAAACGCTACCATGAACATTGGATCAATAGAATGAGAACAAGGTTGTTTATCCAATAAATTTTCAAGCTTATTCTTTCCCTGTTGGGTTGACATAGCATCCCCTTGTTTATAATCTGTGCTATCCATGGTGTGTTCAAAAAAATTCTGTCCACGTTAGGACTATTTTCGTACTCCAAGTGGTTTCTCTTACAATTCGATTTCAAGTCATTCGCCAATTCAGTAACAAACTCAGTGCTTGATCACACAATGAAGAGGACGTCTTGGGAAAACACATTAATTTGATCAGATCTTCTCTTAACACTAGAAATACCATAGCCGTCATTTTGACAGCTTCCCAATGTAACGTGACGATATTTAATCATGAGGTTTATTATTGATTTGATTTTTTTATTACTTTTCATGATTCTTGATTTCACGACCTTATGATGAATAAAAGAGTTACGCATCTTATTTACTTTTTCATGATTCTTGATTTCACGACCTTATGATGAATAAAAGAGTTACGCATCTTATTTACTTTTTCATGATTCTTGATTTCACGACCTTATTTATTTATTTATTTATTTATTTATTTATTTATTTATTTAACGCCCAGAGGGCTTTTACATGGTTGGTAGTATAATTTTAATTTGACAAATACTTTCAAACATAAAAAATAAGAATAAAATTACATTTGATAAAAGCTATGCAACAAGTCATACAAACACAAGAAACAAAAACAGAAAATTACAGCTATTTGTTGGTTTACATGATGTGTTTAGGAGTATTGTTGAAATAAATGTTTTAAATGATCCACAAAACTTGCCAAGTTGGTATTGAATATGTCAACCTCACCCAAGTAATGATTTCCCATGGTGTGAAGTCGTTGTATCGGAGAGTGGGCAATGTAGTTACGCTTATGTGTGCTGCTGTAGAATATTGTATTTTGTCGTGTTGTTACTGTGGGTGTATGTATGTTTATAAGTTGCAGGAGTTCACAACAGTCGAATTTAGAGTTAAGTATTTTTAATAAGAACGTTAAATCGTTTATTTTACGTCTATCTTCTAATGTATGTATTTTTAGAGTATTTAATAAGAAATTGTATTTTAAGTCTTCGACAGGGATATTTAATTTAAAATTTATAAAACGTAGAAATTTTTTTTGTATTCGCTCAATGTTGTTAATGTGAATTTTATAAGATGGAGACCAAACTACTGAGTTATATTCAATTAGACTTCTTACTAGAGATACGTATAATAGTTTAATGGCTTGTAAAGAATTAAAGTTTTTAGTTGTTCTTAATACGAAGCCTAGTGTTTTCATACCTTTGTTCACAATTTGATGGATATGATTGGTGAAACTTAGTTTTTCGTCCAAAATAATTCCAAGATCTGTCATTTCCGTGACTCTTTCTAAAGCTATGTTATTGATGGAATATTCGAATAAAACAGGATTTTTGTTTCTGAAGAAAGTCAAGGTTTTGCACTTTACTACATTTAAAAATAAATTATTTTGAACGCACCAATCTCTAAACTTACTAATATTTGACTGTAGTATATGGCAATGATTATATCAGTTATTTTCTTGTATAGTTTGACGTCATCTGCAAAGAGCAATACCTCGACATCGTTGAAGCAATTGGTTATATCATTGATGAAAATGAGGAACAAAACCGGGCCAAGGTGACTACCTTGCGGTAGGAGAAACTCTTTTACCTTGTAAAAGAGTTACGCATCTTATTTACTTTTTCATGATTCTTGATTTATACTTACAAAGTTTACCGCAGTCAATTTGACAGTTTGGGCCGTTAGGCTGAGTTTGTTTACAACATTTTTCCTCCAAGCTTATAACATACCCATTCCAACTTGCAAAATGATAATACTAATCTGTCTGTTTCTTTCTTTGGGTACCGCATATCATAAGCGAACTCGACCTGTATCGTATTGGTCACTGTCTTTTGGTATAAGTTGTTAGTATTTTATCTCATATTGATATTTCTCAATATGAGATAGAATACTAATTATATAATAATAGAACTAATTTCAGTTACCGATTCTCGTCCCAAGTTCAACGTCAGCGAATTTCGAATATTTTTAGCACAATTTTCGATTATTCATTTTTAACACAATGCAATCTAATCACATTACTATAAAGTTCTAATTACTAATTGGTAAGTTAATTTAAAATATTGATTGACTAATTTAAAAAATAATTTCAAAGGGATGTTGCCTCATTTCTCTTGATAATACTAAAAAAAACACAAAGCGGTTGCAGGACGGCATGACGCGTCCGGGTGCCACGAAGGGCGCTACAATACTCTAATTATACCTATATTGTACCAAAAAATATACTCACACGTGATCAGCCGTCAATATGAGGGTCTCGATCTTTATATGTAGTAACAATACCCGGTCGTTCTAGTTTTATATACAAAGAATAGCACAGGGGTCACAAATGAGCAGGAGAAGAAACTTTATAACAAACGATTAACAACAGTACAGCCGAATTTCTTAAAGAAACTAACCCTAGAGTGCACCAATTTATACAACTCGGTCATAAACGAGGAAGAACCCAATGGTGTAAGAGACTATCGTGACAGAGTAACATTGGTCAATGAAACTCTTCCTGTTGGAACATGGTGGCAAACATTTTGAAGGACGAGGAATTCCACAGAAAATCTAGATCAGAGCCATTACCATTTATGTGGCTGGCAATTTCGCACTTTTATCTCCGCCGTTTCGTTGTTTACACTCAGCTGAAGTGGTTTTAATGGAATCAATCCAGGAATCTTGCACTCGGAATGCAACTGTCGCAAACAATAGTTCTTCTGTTTCTCTTTTCTGGTTAGAAGGCTAATTGGTACGGACGCTAAGTGAAAGGTGCTAGTTACCGTTGGGGTTACATCTTTGATGTAATTTTAATCTTTTTTGTGTGAATAATTTTCTACCAACCGAATTTTCAGAATCGATTTCGGCAAAAAATCTGCTTTCTCAAATTAAAACTCAAAATGTCATAGATAATATATTTCCATCCAGACACCCAGAAATTTAAAAACAATGTAAGTACAAAATGGATGTATATGGATGTACCCAGTTATAAATAATTCAAACCATAACCAACATACGAAGAAAGATTATTCGAAATGCCTACCAAATACAAAATACCAAATGTGAAATAAAGTGACGTTATCAGTTGAGTTTCGTTGAGTTCCAGACATATTCATACATAAATACATGGTTTACTGTTTGGATTTCTGCCAAAACCTACGCTAGATCAAAACTGACGAGTGCCTTTCCATTACATTCTTGACAAGACAAATACAGCGCTACATGTTATCGCCAACGAAAAATTATAATATATTCATGATCCGAAGATTTGTCTTTGTAAATCACATGGTGAATACAAACAAATACATTTTCAGGAGAGCTTAAAATATTAATTATTTACGAATGAATTTATAACGACTACGTGGTCCATTTTTAACGTGAGTTATTCCAATGTTCTATATTCAAATTTAAAGTCAATCTATCTGACGTGTACCTGGAGTTACTCGAGGACTTAGAAATGTTTTGGGGTAAAGTTTTGCAATTGTGAATTCTAGTGTTCGTTTCAACAAGAAACACTCTTATTGTATCATTATAATTATTTGTTTCACTTGATCATATCATGTCTTCCGCGGGTGTTTTTGACTTCATTAACCTTTCACTTCCGAGTCATACACTGTCTTCACACCTTTTTCTTCATTAATCACGTACGCTTCATTTAATCACAAATAATTATGTTATTTGGGTATTTTCTAACATTCACTTCATGTAATATCTGCCATCCACATTTTTACTTCTGTATAACTACATTCTATCGCCTACAATTTCTCGGGCGTACCCGACTTTTTCTACAATTGACATTTATTTTTAACTACTTCGTTACTTTAGAAAATAAATATTATATCGACTTTAATTTGATTCCGTAATGCGTAACTTCAAGCTCGGGCTTCCCCTTAATTTTAGTAAAATCGATTTAGTAATTTTGCAGTCTACAGGGAACAAGCTAAAAAACATTCATTTTTATACTCATTTTATTTTTTCATTCAATTTGTTAATATTTTTTTATAAAATTGCAGATTGGGGTCAAGTTCGTTATAATTGTACCGATTATACAATGTATTTGCAGTGATGAAAACTTTGGAAGAGCGTTTTAAGAAATGAAAAACATATCGATATTTTGATCAACTACATTTAGAAAATACCTCGCACTCCGCAAGGGTGAGTTCACGAACGAATTGGTGCGGCTCACTCTACAATAATGGAGGTTACATAATAAATTTATTTGATATAGAATCTTATTGTTCGATATGAAACCGTCTATTAAAAGAAATAAAAATATTTAATTAGAGCAATTCATCCACGACTCCACGTGTCTCTAAGGAATAGTTATTGGTCATACCCAGTATGTAGATGGGAATACCGTAAGCAATATCCGTAGAGACGCAAAAATAAAAATTTCTCGTAAACTCTTTCAATGCAAAATAAGTATGTTATTTCATGTAGGGCCCAAGTGATTGAATTTGACTCCAATACACTTAAGACTAGTGTGTCATATAATAGCGTCAGCATTTGTGCGTTGTGAGTACGAATTTCTAATTATGAAACAAAGAAGCTTGAATTTTCTGCTAACTAAATCGTTGATGTGTTGGTGAAACGTTAGTTTACCGTTATAAATAACGCATAGATTTGGTTTAAGCGTTGGAAAATAATTTCATTAATTTCATAATCGAAAATATACAGATTCTTTAAACTTGTATACTAGACAATATTGCACTTAGGTGTACTAAAGTTAAGGCCATTTATTTTGGCCTGTTTGAGACACGGTCGATATCAGATTTAGAAGACTAGTGGATTCAGCAATGCTTCTCTACTGCTAATGCCTTTCTCGGGCGTCTCCGAATTCTTTAACCATTCGCTAATGTAAACCACAATGTTACCGTGAAAAACTATATTACATCGACTTTCGACTCCATTTTTCATTACGGTGCAGAGATATTGCGTTAAGTATTCTTCAGGCGTCCTCCACTTCTTCTACCTTTCAAAGCACTCTCTAAACACTCCTGGCACTAATAAAAATAAACGTTACAATTTTCAGCGATATTGGTCGACTACTTTTCGAGTTTTGCGAGCAAAAACATACGCAGGCTAACATTTAATATATTAAGAAGAAATATAAGTGATACAATTACAATATAATTTATTTTAATTGTAAATTATGGTGAGCCGCAAAGTTAATGCTTATTACGAATATACGAAATAAATATTTTGTTTCAATCGACTCCTCGAAAAGTGCCATTATTTGGAGAAAAAAAGGTGGTTATTTTTTTCTCTAGCATCTGTTCATTAAAGTCTCAGGATAAAAATTTTGTTGGAAACGAACATACATGTAAACGAATTTCTCATATTATTGAAAACTGAATTTCGACTCTTCCGCAAAATAATATGATATGGGTTTAGAATGTGTATGGTTGTTGCGAAATTTTCTACCTAAGTGAAGTTTATACACCCAAAAAATGTGTTTTTCGGTTCAAATAAGAAAAATACCTATCTGAAAAAACTTTTCCATTTTCCTAGCTGTAATAATTCGGGCGAATTTAAATAAGCAAAGCATTTCCAGAAAGTAAACCAGAGGTTATATTTTAAGTTTCGTACAAAAGAGTTACATAGCTGTTCGAGAGTTATGTGAACACAAATGGTTGAAAGGCAAAAAAAGAAAAAAGATGGAAAAAAAGTTTCAAGTAAAACATGTAGGCTTTTTCAAACACATTTATTTACCTTTCCTATGAATTTTTATAGTAACCTTCGGTGGATTTTTTTGTAAGCTTTTTACGTTAAATTTTTAAAATTTATTCCCGATCTTAAATTTTAAGTACCCACCTACTTTTTTGCTTTAGTTTAAACTGGATCATCTCAAACTATTTTTTTTTAGAAATGCTTGAAGACGCGTTTATACAACATTGTTTAAAAAGAATTTACAAGGTTTTGCAACGTTCAGGTGTTACAACATTGTTACGAAGTGAATTTACAAGGTTGTGCAACGCTCAGGTGTTACAGCATTGTTACGAAGTGAATTTACAAGATTGTGCAACGCTCAGGTGTTACAGCATTGATACGAAGTGAATTTACAAGGTTTTGGAACGGTGGACACATTTAGCGAATTTGGTTCCACTAAGGTTAAACTTTAAATGTGAATGGTAGCAAGTCGGGAACGCTGGAGGAAGACATGGCGCGATCAAGTGAATTAGAAATTTGAGTCTGGCCATGTCAAGAGTATGTATGAATGTGAATGAGGTAAGGAGTGTGTGCCATTACCTAGTTGTTTGGCGGTCCGTCCTCTCTGCTAAATTAGTTAGTTAGGTTAAACGAAAAGTGAGAAATAAGACGACTTTTCGATACTTCAGAATATGCGGCGTTTTAATGCTAATATTGTACAAAAGTCCCAAAGCTATGGCATCCCCAATTGGGGTATGTTGTAAGGCTGATGGGTGAGGGTAGAGGAAGGAGATTGGGTTGAGGAATGTTTGAAGATATGGATTCGATTTTCATTAGTGGTCTTTCAACAGGGCGTTATCGACAGTGTTTTTTTTTTTGTGTACCCCACAAGAGTCCCAACTGTTACAAGCTGCCTGGAGCTAATGATACTATGGCATCCCCAATTGGGGTATATTGTGAGGCGTAAGATTGTGGAGAGGGGAAAAGAACGGGGAAGATGAAGGTGGGGAAGTGCTTGCAGTGCAGTGCATTCAGATCTTCATATCAGAACACAAATTAATCAAATAAAACATTAGTGCGCACGCCGGGAAAAATATATGTATTTTATTTAGCTATAAAATTTAAACATTTTTTTTGTCTTGACCCCGTGACGTCGGGATTTATAGCCAAGGATAGTAACCACTCATACACATAGTCCATATGTTGATTCCACTTTCAACAATGTTTTATTATGTAAGGCTATACTAAGTATATTACTGAGTGCAAGGAACTAAAAATGCGCATCACTCGTGTTTCCAATATTTAATTTTAGATTAAGGAAATTAACGAACGGTTATAAAATTAACGTTGCGGTTGCGATGGTAAAGTCAATCGCCAATCAACCGCCTTGCGGGCAACACTTCATATAGTCTGCGAGTCGCAAATATATTATAAATAATGTAATAACAAAGGAGCCGAACATCGAGAAATCTCCTTTCTGTGGAAAGTCAAACAGAATGACACTACAGCTTTTGTCTTCAGTACTTTTAGAAATATTTTTCGTCTTACTTTAGAAATATTTATCACGCTTAAAAAAAATACAAGTGTTATTTTTCCACCGCTTTCCCAGTCGTTGTATGATGCAATAAATTTTTATTCCTCAGTTACTGGGTTTCCTATATCTCCGGGAATTTTCTGCACACGATCGCGGCTGTACTCTGCGAAATGAAAACAAAATGACGTGAAAAAACCTGCCCTGAATTTATGTTGGTGAAGATATTGGCCAGTGCAAGGCGCGAACCCGGCAAATAATGGCGAACGCGTGGCAGAACTGCAATATCTTAAATATTCTATTCAATCCACTAAACCTCCAAAGTGCTTTGCCAGGATTAAGTTACGACTGTGTTTATATTGGCTAACATACAGTGGAGTAAATTTTACGGAGTAGAGGCTTGTTAGCATTGATTTGATGGCAATTTATCGTGGAAATAGAGAAATATTTATTTTTATTTTTATAAAAAATCAATAGATATCCCATAATCAGATATTTTTATCGGAGACACTGTCTAGGTTACAATCCAATTCCTTAGAACTTTGTTATCATTCAAAAAGATAGCTGGAAAGAACTAGTTGCAAGATAATATTGTTGATGCCTCTGTCTGTTTAGTCTTTGTCTCAGTTGAGACGGTTATTTTACTATTTTTCTGTGTCTTGTTATATTTTATATTTCGTTTAAATTGTATTATCTGTTTTATTCAAATTACTAGCGCAGATAATTAAAAATCAAAAAAACAAGTTCCAATTTTGAAAATGGAAATTAAAATAATTTCCGTTTTAAATATTTTATTATTATTCAATGTTCGTTTGAATACCTGACCCAATCAGTTCCAATTTCGCAGTTTTTAGATTACTTACACACAACTGTAATTGGTTTGTAAGTAATTAACAGGCTTAATTTTTATAAATAAACATAAAAAATCAGGTAGAATTTGACCCAACCATTTGCAATACATTTTATAATGTGTGACTCCCTTTTATGTAGGTAAGTTAAAATTTATGGTTGTTTGTGTTTTTGCATGAAAAAACTGACATTTTATCTCGACAATGCAAGTATATATTGAATTATTTCGCGGATAAGAGATAAGCCGCCATAGCTCAGTGGTCAGAGCTGTCGACCGGAAATCGAAAAGACACGGGTTTAAGTCCCGTTGGCGTCATGTATCTTTTATCGGGAGATTTTTCAATGTAGATGAGTGTTTCAGGCTAATAATTATTGCTTATAAAATAATTGTTACCCTTGGTGCTATGCATAAAAAATCTTGTCTAAACATTAGTTTACCAAAAAAAATAATAATTAATATTTGAAAAGTTCTAATATTTTCACCAAAAAATGTAGACTATTTGTCTTAACGCCATCTAGTGAGAGAGTTAGCACTTACAATGCCTTTCTCATATAAAATAAAGTTGGTTGTTTCAGGTGAAAAAATGTAACAAGCAGTAAATGTTGAATGAAACACTAGTATATATTGAATTATTTCGCGGATAAGAGATAAGCCGCCATAGCTCAGTGGTCAGAGCTGTCGACCGCAAATCGAAAGGACACGGGTTCAAGTCCAGTTGGCGTCATGTATCTTTTATCAGGAGATTTTTCAATGTGGATGAGTGTTTCAGGCTAATAATTATTGCTTATAAAATAAAAAAAAATATATCATAAAAATTACTGTTGCCTCAATTTTGGCGTTTAAATTTAGTTTTATAGAAATTTTTCTCAAATTGCTGTCGGAGCCTTTGGTTTTGTGGAGGCGCACAATTGAATTCTTCTGTAATTAACTTTTGGATTTGAATATATAAAGTGTGGTGTGTTTTTTTTTCTATTTACACCGTGTAGATCATATTTCTCACTATGACAGTAAGGAAGACAAAAAAATAAAACCCAAACAAATTAACTCTACGGGTTATTGCTTTGTCAAATTACTAGCGTAGAATTTCACGTGAGTAGTAAAAATAATAGTAAATTACATATTTAACAAGTGGAAATTTTTTAACAGTTAAAAAAAACTAAAAACTTTGTTTCTTCTTGTTTGTTTTACTTAACCTCCCTTTTTCTATTTACGTATTCTAAATAAAAGTAAATTATAATTTTCGTATGTGAAACTTATAATTTTGATATCAAAATACCAATGTAAAATTGTACCTATTAACTCCCACTTATGTATTGTAAGTTCCTCCTGTCCTTCAATGAGTTTTGTAGCTCCGGGATTGCTGTAGTAAGAAATAAAAAAATAATAATAAAACACTCTCGAAACAAGCATGCACTCTTCAAACGGCGATTCGTTTAGTTGCTAACCATAAATTTAATATGTCAACGATTTGCACCGTTCCTTCAAAGCAATATTGATGATTCGTGACCAGCTTGACACCAAGGGGACTTATTTTAGTATGACATTACCTAGGGTGGATATAGCATTGAGACCAGTCCCACCATGCCCCACCACTGCCACCCGCCACTGACTCCTGTATGGTAAAGCTGGTAGTAAAAGAGAAGCCTTGAAAGCTCTTAAGCCGCGTGACGTAGAATGGCTCATATCTCCTGCATTTTATGAGAATGTGCAGCATTTTTCATTTTGGGAGTTTAGTGAAAATATTCCCTTTATTGTTTAAATGTCTATTTTGATATTTTGAAATAAAGATATGAAGAATGATATAATATCGATAATCTAGAAAGTTGTTCACATTGTTGTGAATATTTTTTAATTATATTTTATTTATTCATCTTTGGGAAATTAGAGATTTAGTTTTATTTTTATAAGTTATACCTAAAATACAACCAATTATTGATTTCCTTCTTTTGTTACGAAATGAGTAGAATTAACAGAAAAGAGTTTATAAAAAAATAAAAACCAAAACCATAATATTATGATGTAACATAAAGACAGGATGCACCTACATAAAACCAATTAAATTCATAATAGAATGACAATAGGTAATCTAATAAAATATATAAATTATATAATCTTTTAAACACAAGCGACCGCTTTCATGAAAAAAAATCAAAAATCTGAGAAAAATAATTAAAGAAGAAAGAAAGCAAGACAAAAATATACATATTACAGTAAATAATAAAATAAAAATACAGAAAAAAAAAAAAAACATTTAGAAAAATAATTATACTTATCATTCTTTGTTAACTGATTAATTAATTAAAAAATAAAATTTAAAAAATTCACATGTAGCAAACATTTTGTTGGTATACATAATTATAATAATTAAAATAAAATAACTTTGTTTGAATACCACTTTATTATATATATTTATTTTTAATAATGATGTGTTATTCAAATAAAGATATTTTATTTCAATTATTATAAATAAATAATACATGATAAGTAAAAATTAGTCATGACTTATGAGAAAAATAAGGTTTCAATAGAAAATGTCCCCTGTTTTGATATCATGTTATTGTAATAATTACACAGTCTATTCAATCAAGAATTTTGTTTACCTTTTGTTTTTCATTGATCCACTTTGAATAGGACAGAAGAGCGTGTGGAACGCACACATATATCATTTATTTTATTTTATTTTATCTATTATAAATATTATATATTATAAACAATACAAAACAAAATGAACCTTCTCTGTCCAACTGGGAAGGATTCCCGTTTCAGGACAGCCAAATTGTGTATTTAGTACATAATATTCTAACAATGGAATGGCGATGCTGTCAAAACAAATTTTGAGAACATTTTTGATTGCATTCGAAGTGACATGATAGTTTCTTTGTCCTTGAAAGAATCGCAAAGATGTAATTTATTACCAGGGTCAATTTGGATAACATTAGTAATTGCATTCAGAACAGATAAATGGTTTCTTTCGGGACATCACAAGTCTGAGATTCTTTCCAGGGCATTTTGGAGAATCATATTGAGATTCATATTGAATTTTATTTAGCAACTCTGGGAATTGAACAGTAATTCATAATTATTATTATTTTTATTATGAATATATTATTAAGTTAGACAAATCCTTTCAGGTACGAATAACCGGTCTATAAATATTTGATTTCTTTTCACTAACATCGATTCCAATAATATATAATAGCTAACAGTGAATTGAACCTGCGTCGCCGCTTATTTATACTTATAATATATATTTTTTTTATTTTTTTATTTTTTTTTATTATTTATTATTTATTACATTTATTATATAATTACATTTTTGTTTATTTGTTACAATATAAGATAAAATATTTCAGGACTCCTCTTCCATAGAGGCATTAGCTTGTGGCTGGAAGAGGAGTGTACATTGTTTTATTGCAATAAGTATGTAATTAAAAATAAAATGATTTTAAACTCATTTAAATGAAGTGAGTTATTTTTCATGAAGTGAGTTATTCTTAAGATTAATTCAATTGGAAACATTTTTATTTTTTGTGAGTTTGTCTTTAAAATATTTTTTTACAGTGTTTATTATTTTGATGTTATCATTAATGTTTCTAATTTCTTCAGGTAGTCGATTGAAAAAAAATCTTGCCCGGTAAGTGTAATAATTTTGTGCAAAGGAAGTGTTTAATTTTGGGCATGGAAAAATATATTTAAGTCTAGTACGGTTTTCAGTTAGAAATTGATACTTGTCTTTTTCTTTTATGATTTGAATTAGTGCATTTTTAATATAAAGATCTTTAAATGAAGGCACTTGAAATTCTTCGAATAATCGATCCGTTGGGTAATCGGAAGGTTTTCGTAATATTATTTTAATTATTAACCTTTGTACCACTTCTATTGGAGTAAGGTTAGTTTTGTATGTGGATCCCCAACTAATGATACCATATTGTAGCGTTGATTGGACCAAGGCATAATATATTAAATATAGGTTTTTTAAAGATAAAAAATTTCTGATTCTTAAAAATACATATATCAGTTTTCTGATTTTTTTTACAATATGACATATTTGTTCCTTCCAATTCAAATTTTTATCGATAATTACTCCTAGATATTTGATTGTGTTTGTGTTTTTTAGTATTGTGCAGTTTTGGAGACAGTAATTTTTATTATGTATTTTGGAATTGTCATGAATGATGATGTTAAAATTTTTAGGGATGTCTTTTTTGTGTATTGCAAATGGAATTACATATGTTTTATCGCTATTTAGTGATAGCAAATTAATGTCGAAGAAATTCTTAAGAGTATTTATGTCTTCAGTGGCTTTAAGTATTACGTTTTCCCAAGTTTTTTCGCTTATTATTAGAACTGTGTCGTCGGCATACGAAGTAATTTGGCCATGTAGTGGTTGAAAGAAAATGTCGTTAACATATATGGTGAAAAGAATTGGTCCAAGCACTGTACCTTGCGGGATTCCAAAGTCAGAATGTTCTTTATCGCTATTAACATTATTTATTTTTACGACTTGTTGTCGATTTTTTAGGTAGTTTGAAATCCATTTAATCGCGTTGTCTTTTATGCCTATATTATTCATTTTTTTTAGTAGAATCTTATGCGATATGCTATCAAAGGCTTTTCTTAGATCAATAAATATACCTGCACATTTTTTACCTTTATCTAAAGATTCGTAAATGTATGAAGTTACGTTAGCAATAGCATCTTGTGTGCTGAGAGATTTTATAAATCCAAACTGGTTTTTGTGTAGTATTTTATTATTATCTAGGAAATTGACTAATTGTTTTTTTACTATTTTTTCAAAAAATTTTCCTATATTTGAAATTAAACAGATTGGTCGATAATTTGTTACTTGATGTGGATCTCCAGATTTGTAAATAGGTGAGATTATTGTATTTTTGTAGTTCGTTGGAAATATTCCTTTTGTTAAACTTAGGTTTATTAAATGAGTGATTGGTTTTATTAAATAAGGTTTCATAGATTTTAACATATGTGCCGTAATAGAATCAAAACCGGGAGACGAACCTACTTTCATATTATCTATTATTTTTATGATTTCACATTCTGCTGTCGTTTCAAACGTTGAGAGTATATTACGTTCCTGTAAGTTTTCATTATTATGATTTTCCGGGATAAAAGATTTTTGGATATTTTTCGCAAGATTTTTTCCGACATTAGCAAAAAAAGAGTTAAATATGTTTGCACATTGTTTAGGTTGCATATTGGCATCTATAATTTTGTTATCATGCTCAATATATTTTACGTTTTGTGTTTTTTTTGTATTGTCAATAGCCAAATTAACTGTTTTCCACATTTGTTTTTGGTTATTTTCTGAGGATAATATTTTATTTAAAAAAAAATCTTCTTTACTTTTTTTAATATAGGCTGTTAATTTATTTTTATATTTTTTATATAAAATATATGCATTTTCATTTTGGGGATTTTTTAAAGTTGTCTTGTAAAGTTTTTCTTTGTTTCTAATAGATATTATAAGTCCTAGTGTAATCCAAGGCTTTAAACATCTTAATTTAGATTTTATGTGTGTTGTTGTTTCATTTGTTGAATTTTTAATGTGTTGCGACAGGGTATTTTCAAAGTTAGTCGAACATGTTTCAGTGTCATCACTGTTTAAAACATTGTTCCAATCCTCTTTTTCTAGCTTTTCAGTGAGAATGGTCATATTAATGGTGGATTTTTTAGTTATTATATTATGTTTTTTTTGTTTAATATTGTTATTATATAGAAGTAAGCATGAATGATGGTCAATACGTACTCACATTTACACACCGTCTCTTTATCGAATGGTAAAGCTTTAAACGGTAGCTGTTTGTGATTGTCAACGATACGATATAAAAACTATAATTAAATTTGATTATAACACGTTCCATTTGCATAAAAAGTAATTTTGTATGAAAGCTTCCCTAAAAAGTTTAATTTTCGTACTTCAAAACGTTTCTAAGTGGCATAGTTAGTTTGCGCCTGAAAATTTTCATCAATATTACTTAATAAGTTCACAAAGTCCACATTAAACTAATAAATAAGCTATAAAGTTGGAGCAAATTAAACATCTGAGGCAACTTGTTTCTTTGTACGCCATTAATCAGGTAAAAATTATGAATGGCCAAAGTTTATTTGGCGAGGCGTGTTTTGTGTTCAGGGAACAAATTTACAACAGGCAAAATGTCATTACATAAATATTAATCAAATTAACATCGCCAACATGTAAAGTTTTATTACGTTTTCTGTCTATGAAGTTTTCGCTGAGAAAATTCTCTCCTCGAAGGAAAAACAGACATTTTTGTAATAAATAAAATAAATTCTATCCTTTTAAGTCACTTCAGCCTTGCCTAAACTTATTCGGTGGTTGTAACTTTCTCTTTGTTTTTTATGCCCTCTTTTTAACCCAATTATTGTAACTTGATACAAAGAATGGCAGTGATTTCTCGTTCAAGTTGTATAAAAGTATTATTGACATAACTTTTTTACGAGTTTCGAAAAAAATTTAGCATAGAATCATTTTATAATTAATTTATGACTGTATGAACTTTTTATATGTGTGTACGGTATTACCTTATTTAGCAATATGTTTTTCAAAAATGTGTGAAAACTCACAATTTCATCATATCACGGCAGATACCGTAGATATTTTGAAAAGTATCTTTGAGATCTAAAAACAACCCCCATTCCGGTGTTCTATGGAAAAAGGAGGAATTTTATTTTCGGTCCATATTTCAAATCATAGTTAAATTTAAAATCATTGATTAAGGAGATTTTACACAGAAAACGGGACGATAAAATGAATAGGTATCGAAGTCATTTAGGATGTAAAAGATATGGTAAAGGAAGAACCTGGCTATTCAAACCTAGTCACTAACTGTTGTGTTGCCACAAACAGTTATCCAACTCGTTGTTGAAGTAGATTATAAATAAATGGTTCTTTTTGATAAATCAGCGATTTATTAATACTTCGTTTAATACTTATTTAATAGTCGACCTAACTAGAAGCTGGCTAGTTGAGATCTGAAAACAGTAAGGTTGTCTGGGAGCATTCTCACTGACCCTGGCGACTACTGGCCACTAGCTGCCATCTTGCGGACTTCCACGCAAGCTCTATGCACTGCCCTCTATGAATGCATCTGTGAAGCTCTTACTTCCCAACCTAACCATGGATACTTTTGATGTTGGTCTTTTACTGAAAGCATCAACCTCCAAACCATAAGAATAGAAATACACTTACTTAAAACAGTGTTCTGGAATTACAAATCTTATAATTTGTGGGCTTTCTTTTGTATGGTTAGATCATGTAATAACGAGTACATATACAATCAAACAATAATATGATTTGATTCGGATAACTTAAAAATCTATCGTAGGGATAGGTTAGATATTTATTTAATACGGATATTTTTTTAGTAACGCAGCTCGGTATTTCAAACGGAAATAGTAATGATATCGATGACCGGTAAGTGGCTGAGTTGGCATCTCGTCTGGGTCCCACCCAGGCATGGCAAGTTCAATTCATCGGCTGGCTTAGCCTACATCACGACACAAGTAACATTTTACGCTTACCATGTAAGAGATTTTCAAATATTTTTTATGTTATTTATATGAATTTCTGTTTGTTTTTCTTTAAAAAATATTTCACTATAGGAAACTGAGTGATGTCGTCCAAAAAGTTTATCCTTTGATGGAAAGGCCCCCAATACACTAATATAGTCACAATTGATTTCATTCGCTTTATTTTACACTTTTGACTGCTTAATTCAATTACTCAGCATAATGTAGACGCAGACATTGATTTTGAAATCCCAGAGAGAATCTTTTCAAATTTAACGTCAGAATTCGCCTATGTCACATATTTTCGTAATACACACACAGACATGTTGCCCTCCTTTTAAAACTATTAAAATACGTGATTATGCACATTATATTAAAATACGATATTAAATAAACTCAGAATATTTTAATTCAAAATAGATTTTTTTTTGGTTGTTATTAAACTCCCCGGTTCCCTGTTTCATTAACATTATTGTTTGAAAAAACCCTTGTTTACGAGCAGAACATTATTGATCGTTTAATTTAAGTCACCAGTAATATATTATTACTTATGTAGCAGGATCAAGGTAGGAATCGATTTCTTGGTGTGTTGGAATTTTAAGCTATTACTGAAAGCTCTAATAACCACCGACTAATATGCTTTTAATTCTCATTTCGATTCACCGATGTGAAAGGGCAAACATTCCCTCCAATCTTTTCGTCTCCTGTTGCCGACGCGACATCTTTACGTCTAAATGTATAAAACATAAGTTTCTATATATCCTAACTTAGGAACATGTTAAAAGTTTCGTAATGTTCTCTTTTAGCTTAGGTAGTTCGCGAGTCAACACCGTTACTAGACTTGGTGACTTGATTCAGGCTAAGTGCTGGCTGCATGTCTTGCTGCCGAAGTTTTTTGGCAAAAACGGAGCTATTTATTCCTGGAAACGAATTTCTTACTTTCCTTTTAAGTAATTAATTTCTCAGAAGTGAAATAATTTGTAATCGTTCGTGCAAATTTTCGAATAATTGAAAAAAAATATAAAATCTGTAAAAAAACAAACTTTTTGATTGTGAAAGCTGATCATAAGTTGTTCAAAAACTACTTTCAATACGATCTTAAAAATTCTTTTGATTTTAATGAGAAAAATTTTCCAATAATATGATAATACAACAATACAACAATAATTTTACAATAATAATAATAAAAAGTTACAAGGATCCAAAACAAGTTCCTAAATAAATAAAATCGTGAAGTTTTAAGATATTCATTTCGTTTAAAGAATTCAGTATACCAAATGCTGTTTTTCCATACCTTTACATAACCCATACTTACGTCCCCTTATTGCAGAACAAGTCTTAATTAATAGAATTTTAAAGGAGAGCACTTTCAAACTTTGTTATTTCACTAACATTTTAAGATTTAAATTAAGCTTGGAATGATGTAAGCAAAAAAAACTATGGAAAACTTTGTATAAGCTTGTTCTGGTTCCACAATACATATTACATTTTTTATTTGAATCATAGACTTGAGTACATATTTATTGAAAAAAAACAATCAAAAAATTCAAGTAAAATAAAATACTGACAAAATCATGGTGGAAAAAAGATTCGCAATAAATTTTTTTCGGGTAGCCTTTTTATCGGCATGTTCCTGAACATTAAATAAATTTAAAAAAAATCAAATTTGTTGTTATTTTTTGGGACATTGCATTGTATATATGTTATAAGTCCATAATTTATAAGTCTTCGTGGACGAGGGGTAAGGCTCTCGACTAGCAATCTGGAGGTCGCGGGTTTGAATTCCAGCGAGCGCAAGGATATTTTATTTGATTAATTTGAACTCGAAAATTTGAATTGAAATATTTCTGTAAATTGCATTAGCTGTAATTTGTGACCAGATCTGAATAGCCTTATATTTCCCCAAATTCCTATTTTTCCATTTCGTGTGCTGACTCGTAATTATAATTCACAATACACCACGAATAGATAATAATTTCACAGAATAATAATTGTATAGCAATGATTTAGGTGTATCATGTCTTTTTAATATAGAATCCATCATTGTGGTGTAAAACAACGAAATATTTCACGATACCTGATAAACAGGTAACCAGACAAATCGCTAAACGTCGGTTATTAAATTTATATGAGGGTAGAAAAAAGCAACTTCGATTCTCTTCTTCCGATTGTAAAAAATGTTCTGGTAAAGGTACCCCTAAGTGGGTTTTTTTATCCAAGAAAAACCTTTTAGAAAATGTTATAAATATTAATACTTTAATGTCGTTCTCATCTCTGAAGGTAACACGTTCCTATTCGGTAAGCTAGGTACAGTCGTGCACACACACGAACACATAAATGTGTCGTACTTAAATAACTTTTATTGTGTTCTGCGGAAAATGCTTTCAAGGAGGAAAAAGAAAGCGACAGGGGGTAATAAAATTCTCGTCATGAAAGTTTTATCGTAATTTTCTTTGTAATTTTACACCAGATGTTTATAAAGTTGAGATATTTACAACGCCATGCTTAGGCAGGACCTAATGCAATGTCGTTATTAACTCTAAATGATTCAAGTTGTGAAATTGCTTAGAAACTTGAATTAGTAGTCATAAAATGTAGGTACATTTGGCTTAAGAGTGAGAAGTTGACGTGACAGATGTCTTAATGATGGCAAGTATTAGCAAAATGGGAGTGAAGGTTAATAAATAACTTAAAATACCACGGTTTTCTTGATGTGGGTCTCGGCACGGGTAAAGAACCCCATTCAGGCCCCATTATCAAATAATGTGAAAAAAATTATTGTGTCAATAAAAAAGAAATAAAATTAAACAAAATATATCGCTAACGTAATAAATATTGTAAAGTAGGTTTTTATATGTGAATACGGCAATATGAAAATAAGTTGGGTGCCGGCGTGACTATGACGTCCCAACTAGAGGTACTTTTTTATGTGAATACAGCACCACACTTGTTGGGTGCTAATGTGACTATGACGTCCCAACTAGAGGTACTTTTTATGATGAAACTGCTCCACACCTGTTAGGTGCCAACGTGACTATGACGTCCCAACTAGAGGTAGAGTTTTTATGGCAAAGGGGAGGGAGATAAATATGGCGAAAAGGATTGTTGAGAGTACCTGGTCATTTAGAACATGGGACACTTTTCATCAGCTATAGAATACAATGTCCCAAAAATTAACCTAATTTAATAAACAAAAATTGTGAACGGACTTTCAGGTAGAGATGATGCATGGTGAAAAAAATGGTTACGAAAAAGAATTTTTCTGCGATCTTTTTTTCTTAATTCTAATATGTTAGATCTTTGATTAAAATATTTATGTAATATGTTTGAACCTACCCTAAATTTGAAAATTATAGATTGTTTATTTATATATACGCTGACAAACTGCTTACAAGTACTTTAAATTGCTAGCAGCGAAAATTCTAACGTCATTTGTGTTGCCAATTTCATTATTATTTTTAGTATCAAATTAATAATAACAACAATAATCTTTTGACAGTCCAAACATACTTTGATCTACTCTTGTCAAAATTAAACATTTCTATTTACAGTGAATTATTACACATAAATATTATCGTCTATTAACAAGCAGCACTTATTTACTAACATAGCAGTATTTAGCATTGGAAGTGCTTGTGTACTGTGTCAACAAAAGCAATAACAAATTATCGACTTCCAACAGTGATAAGCAGTGAATAGTGAATTTTTAAACGTTTCACAATGGATGTGCAAAATTTCATTTCCAAAGCAGAAATAGCTGTCAATGCCTTAAATAAGGTACTTTTTGATCCGGCCAACAAATTTAATAAGGATCAAATCTCTAAAATTTCCCCAATTGCATGTGAAATTTTAAGTGCCATAAGTACCATGTCTTCAGCTGTAACATACAAAACTGCTAATTTAGAAGATGAACTGCGTGCATACAAGGATAATAGAGCAAATCCTTCTCAAAATAACTTTAGTATTTGCGAGGCAATTTTGGAAATGAATGACGATTAGAACGAATTAACGAAAGATATTGCGGAATAGGCGAACGTAATGGAAGATAATATCGAGTCACACTTGCGGCGACAGCCAAAAATTTATTTTATTTATTTATTAATCTTAAGTTAGCTCACATCTTCGTGTGTGCTAATAGTTTTATAAACATATAAACATGTACATTGTTTGGCAAACATAATCTTTCTTTAAATATTTCAATAAAGTCACAAAAAAGAAACATTAATAATTGAGATAGACATATTTTCTTAATTCATTTTTGAACTTATCAATATTTTCTATCACAGCAATTTCCTTCGGGATTTTGTTATAGAGTTGAACGGCCTGGTACATCAGAGATTTTTGGGTTCTTGTTTTTTTTCTTGTTGGCAATCTAATTTGCTTAGAATTTCTCGTCCCGTGTCCGTGTATCTCGTTATTGTAATTTATTTTTCTTTTCAGTTCTTTAGACATCATCCCTATGTTAATTTTATGTATAAAAATAAGTACATTCAAATACACAGTTTGCTTCACCGTCAAAATATTCAGCTCCTTTAACATGTCTCTTATCCGTGTGTATATGTTGCGCTTAAGTATTATTCGCATTGCTTTATTTTGCAGTATTTGCATTTTTTCATTTTCTCTTTATTGCAGAGAAAAAGAATACTTGAACAGTAATTAAAGTGTGGTGATATAATTGTATTGTATATTATCTGGCATGTTTCTTTATTTACTTTGTTTCTGATTCTACCAAGAAATGATATTTTTTTTGCAATTTTTTTAATTGTATAGTCTGCATTTTTTGAGAAGTTCAATTTTGAGTCTATAATAACACCTAGATATTTAATTTCTTCCACTTTTTTTATGATTTCTCCATTTATAGAAACCTTTGGTTACTCATGCGTATTTGTTCTGCCTATATGCATGTATTTTGTCTTATTTACATTTAGTTTTAATTTATTTAGTTTGAGCCATTTTGACAATGTTTCTAAGTCACTATTTATCTTTTTGATTGCTTTCTCATAATTATCTTCTGCAATATAAATTAGTGCGTCGTCTGCAAACAGTCTTATTTTGCAATGTTTTAATATTTTTACCATATCATTTATGTAAAGTATAAACAATATCGGACCCAATACAGATCCTTGCGGTACACCCAGCTTATTTTCAATCGGATTTGATATATTGTTTCTTATCTTTGTTGTTTGTTGTCTGTTGCTTAAGTAGTTTTTAAACCATTCCAGTTCTTTCCCTTTTATTCCATATTTTTTTAATTTTTTAATAACTCTTTTTCTATCTATTGTTTCAAAAGCTATCTGAAAATCTAAAAACACCGCAACAATATGCAAGTTTTTATCTATATCTTCCTTCCAATCATCAATTATTACTAAATTTAACGCTGTTTCACATTAATTATTGTTCCTAAATCCAGATTGTTCGTCACAAAGGATGCTATTATTTTCCAAGTATTCTTCAAGTTGAGATTTAATTATGTATTCCATCACTTGCTTATATTTTGGTAACATATTTACAGGTCGAAAGTCTTCACATTTTTTTGTGTTCGAAATCTTTGGAATCGGTATCACCATAGACGTTTTCCATGATTCATGAAATTGAATAACAATGATTTCTTTAACCGTTTTCGATTGTCAAAAATGCCGTTTCGAATGTTATATGATGTTTTAAACTATATAATATTCATTTTCCATTCTGCGTGAAGTTCTTGCTACTTTTTATTTTTTCCAAGTTGCTTAGTTTCGGGTTAACACACGGAGGAGAAACATCATTCGTCAAATTTGTATTAGTGTATTTTCGCGCTTACGCGGCATTAGTAAAAGTCAAGCCAATGCTTTATTTTTAATAATTAAAATAAAATAACTTTATAATTTGAGGTTTTACTCAATAAGTTATTCCGAAAAATAATAAAATAACTTTGTTGGAATACCACTTTATTGTATTTATTTATTACCAACCGGTTTCAGTTCAACCCGAACCTTCATCAGGGTTAATAAAAACATATTCAATTAATTACAGAGGTATATGGGTACTTATAGTTAAGCTGGAAGAGGGAGAGAGAACATCTACTTTGGTGGGGGTGGAAGACTTAGGTAGGAGAGAGGGAGTAAACATAGGTGTAGGGAATGGAAATATATTTAAAATGGGGCTTTTTGTTAAATCTAATTGTTTATTTAATAAATTGATTTTATTGACTTTAAGGGATTTTTTTTATCTCGAGTGCTTCTAAATTATTGAGGTGTAGACCTATCCCGTTTTTATGTAATACATCTATACCTGAAGGCTTATCAAATGAGTGATCTTTATCTATTAAATGTGTTTTATGTTGCTTTATTTTTAATGTATTTAGATGCGTTTATTAAAAAATATAAAATGTCGGGTTATGTATTACGGTACTTAAATAATTATCTGTATTGATAATAAGTAAAATAGTAACAAATCAATATTAATTTAACTGTGAAAGTTTTTATTTTGATGTCATTTTATTGTCTATGAAAGTGGGCGGAGCCACTTGAGATTATCGACGATTAAGATGTTTGGAAACAGGCAAATCGAACGTTACTGAATAAATGGCTTGGCTGATTGGAGCTTCAGATTGATAGATCTAAAAGTTGGAAACAACGGCCGTAAGATCATTATTTTTTTACATTAATTCCACAATAATTTTTCTTAGGGCCTTTGTTTTCATTTGGGATGCTTTTTGGAGGCTATTTTTTAAGGAAAGGAAAGATAGGAAGATAGAGGGTATTTTTTTAATTTTTTTAATTTATTAACTTTCAAAAATACATTTTTTACAATTAAGTCCCGTTAAACTGATTGATATCAGTTTGTCAACGGGTTCTTTTAACAATTACTTCTTAAATACATATACAATTTTAACAAGTACATAAAATATACACATTTTTTTAACATACATTTCCTTCTGTGAGTCAATTCACAGCTTTTTATTGAGTTTGGTAACATGTTGTAAATTATTGGAACGAGGTATTCTAGAGTTCTTTGACCATATTTATTCAGGTATCTGGGAACTACAAGTCCATCGTTTGCAATTAGTCTTGTATTATGAACATGTGTCACTATTTTATTATGTTCAGATTGAGATGAATGCTGACTCGCAATTTTAAGCCACAATAAAGCACGAACAGATAATACATTTACAGAGTTGTATAGTAATGACTTTGGTACGTCATTTCTTTGTTCGTATTTAGTTCTGTTTAATAATATTTTTACCAAAGAATATTGTACATTTTGGACTGAAAGAAGATTTGTTTTTGTTGAATGTCCCCATGAAGTTATTCCGTATCTTATTAGGGATTCCGCCAATGATAGGTATACTATTATGAGGGGTATATAGGAATTTAGGGATCAGTGTGTTCAAGAGTGACGGACATATGATTTTATCCTTCCCACTGCGGCGCAAGGCAATAGGTTGAGATACCAAATTGGATCTACCAAACCATCCTCTCCCGATCTGGCACCCCACGCAGCTTGTGGGCAGGAGCATCGTAAACACTCCTCACATGATAAACCCGGGCACCTAACCTAAATCACCAAACGTAGCGAAACACTTGGGGTGACCTTGTATTTTTTTCTAAGCCGGTAATGTATGTATTAAGACCTGTTTTTCAAGGATAATATTTTAACAACAATTAAAAAAAGTATTTAAAAATAATGGCTTAATATATTTTCATTTTTATAAACAATAATTATTAGCCTGAAACACTCATCCACATTGAAAAATCTCCTAATAAAAGATACATGACGCCAACTAAACATTATTTTACCAAAAAAAAAAAAAATTAATATTTGACAAGTTCAAGTATCTTCACAAAAAAAATGTAGACAGTTTGTCTCGACGCCATCTAGTGAGAGAGTTAGCACTTACAATGCCTTTCTCATATAAAATAAACTTGGTTGTTTTCAGGTGAAAAAATGTAATAAGCATTATTTGTTGAATGAAACACTAGTATATATTGAATTATTTCGCGGATAAGAGATAAGCCGCCATAGCTCAGTGGTCAGAGCTGTCGACCGGAAATTGAAAGGACACGGGTTCAAGTCCCGTTGGCGTCATGTATCTTTTATTAAGAGATTTTTCAATGTGGATGAGTGTTTCAGGCTAATAATTATTGCTTATAAAAATAATTGTTACCCTTTGTGCTATGCATAAAAAATCTTGTCTTAAACATTAGCTTACCAAAAAAAAAATTAATATATTTTTGCCTATAGGAAAGCTCAACGTTTAGCTTACTTTTTGAGCCCTTATCGCTTGGCTTATGGAACCCGTGCAAAGAGAAACGGTTATTTAATAGGTAATCTATTTAATTAGCGCTTTGGCATGCGATGCATAGTGAGCTAAGTGGCGTGATGATAATTGCACATATTATATTTAATTGGTGTTAATGCTGCTTTCTCTCAGATAACCCTTTATTAAGTCTTTATGATAAAGATTCACCTTTGCAACCAATAAAATCTCCAGTAAATGTGAGAAATATAAATTACATTTTTATTTAACGAATTCTTAAGAAACAAATATAGTAATTAAAAAGGCAAGTGGAAGAGCTAACTTATAGTAAAAATAATGGATTTTTTTTTAAACTTTCATTGATTTATATATATATTTTTTACATTACCCCACAAATATTTCGAGAGTAAATAATAGTGTTGACAAGACAAGAAACTTTTCAAACCGAGTACCACGACCTTGCTACAGCACTGAGTTTGTAGAAATTGGACAAAATATTTACTTCACACGGGAGGCCACGGGGAACATAATTTCTCTCAGGGCCTATGTTAACTTTGTGGATGTTAAGGGTAGGATGTTCTGGGAAGGAACATGATAAAACGAAAAACTGGAGAGGTTAAAGGGTCTCCGTTATCCGGTCTCATCCGATCCAGCAAACTAAACAGCTAGTGGGACGTATAGATGTGGTAGACCCCACCATGATGTGGACAAACCTCACCCCACTAACCCCTGATAAGTCCCAAACGTAGCGAAACACTTGGGGTGACCTACGGCAAAGATGTTGGTTATCCAATTAATGGTTCCTGGGGCGACGGTACCCAAACCCACCTCCCAAATTAAATTATTATCACGTATGTATATTTACAGGTGGGCCCTCATTTATGCTATTTGCACGGTAATAAAATCTTCTAAAGCCGACCATGTAAGTAAACAAATATAGCCGTACTATTTTTAAGCAATAATCAAAAGCCTGAAACACCGAAATAAATTATAAAAATCTTCCGAGAAAAAACACATGTCGCCGACAAGAATTGAACACGCAACCTTCTGTCGGTCAGGTGCTCTACCAATATAATATGTTATTCTTTTTGTGCATAAAAACCTAGTCTCGTAAACATTAGTTTATCATTAAAAATAATAAATGTAACACTTTTTTCCACGTTATTTGCATCTTCAGAACAACATCTCCAGTAAAAGTTTCACAAATCTTCTCAGTTAAAACGTCTAGGGGGTGATAGCTGCCTGGAGAGGGTTTTTAAAAACTCTACTGAACTCTAAAATAATATTTAATGGTTTGGGAGCCGATAAAATTACTGAGTACGCGATACAGGAAACGTTTACAGTTTTATGGGAATGCGGAGAGTCATTATTGGGGCGTTTATTCTATCATGTTCTCCTATTTATTTACATTTATTTTGAAATAAACCCGTTATGCGTACAATGCGAAAATTCTTTTATCATTTCGAAATAAAAACGTTCAGTTAATTTTATGGTAATGAGGTATTCATTATAAAGCTTTGTTTTGTTGTTTATTTCGGTAACCACTTCGGTAATTCAACAAAGTGTCAATTAAACTCACCTTTAAAAAGTGATATAAAATCATGAAAAGTTATGAAATAAAAACTAGATTAAATAGCTTACGTAGGTTAGGTTTGTTTGTTTTTCGCGTTTAATTACTTTATATCACTTTTTAAAAGTAAGTTGAATTGACACTTTGTTGATTTGTTGTTATTGAATCTTCATATTATTGAGTTATCATGGAATCGTTAATTTCATGACATTGGTTGAGAATGCAGAACATTTTAGCACATATTGCTAAATCTTTTGAGACAATAAAGCGATCATCTCTTTCGGATGTGCAACATCGTCACCCTGATCCACACCTCCGGATGAAGCCACCAGTATCTTAAAACCTTTGGAAAACCCGTGGAAATGGCAAAACGGTTTAAGTTTAGCTGCCGAGCAACATCACACTGTCGCATTCCTGATTGCAGTAGTGCCACCGCTTGAACGGCATCGTGAGCAGTGGCGTCCTTTTTAAGGGGTGGTTTTTTTTTAGCCTTAATTATTCACGTGTGTCCTCTTCAACATTCAGATAGTGAATTACTCACATTTGACTTGAATTGCTCATTTTATAGTCCAGGGAGATGACACAAGTCGTGGAAGATTAGAATGAAGATTAGATGCGCAACATTTAACTTTTTTTTTGTATTTATTTAATTTTGTATATTTTTTTTATTAAAATTTTTTCTGGTTCATACATTGGTATCATTTAACAATAAAGGAAACTTTTTTTTATGTAAACAGTTAAAAAGTAAAGAATAATACATTTAGCAGATTAACCAAAAAAATCCCACATAGGCATCGCCAGTTCGAGGGTATACTTGTGTTTATTAACAGTTAAAATTTTACTCACATGCATACATTATCTTTTTAGAAGATTAGAAAATAAAATATAAAATAAAAAATCGGTATTTACTTAATTGCAATTCAAAAGACACGATTGAAAAATATAAAGTAAATCAAATTAAAAATGTTAAGTTACATCAGGTCAGATGTTAGAGCAGGTCGGATGTTACGGCAAGTAAATGTTTGTATCAATGGTATTTATCCAAGACTCATTCAATTCATCAAACAGTTTTAAAGTAAAGTAAAACTCATTTTACAAAATAACCAAAAAACTAAAAAAAACCAACCGTTTGTTAAAGTTAAAAATTTTACTCGCATACATACATTAAGAAAATTATAAAAAAGAAAAGAAAATGTTAAGATACATCAGTTCAGATGTTACAGCAAGTAAATGTTTTATCAATGGTATTTATCCACTTACTTGACTTTATTACATTTTTATATTTTCTGTATGAGGATTTATTTTTACATTCATTTTCCGTATAGAGAGCATTACACATTTTTGGTGTTATAAAATACGCATGTCTTTGCGCAAGTCTGGTTTTACACAGTGGAACTTTAAAACATTGTTTAACGTTTAACCTATTACTAAATGGGTTTTCATTTTTTGTAAAAAGGGTATTTCGAGCAAATATATATTTTAAACATTGTAAGCAATAAATTTTTCTTATCTCAAACAATTTAGCTTCTTGGAATAACTGCAGGGAGGGGTAGTTCATGTCTTTATGCAACAAGATCTTTATTATTATTTTTTGCGTTTTTTCTAGTAGCTTAACATGCGTATTATACACGCCCCCCATCCAATTATTCTATAAGATACTGATGATTGCACCATAGCATGATACACAAATTTCATTATTTTAATTACGACTATATAATTTAAACGTTTAAAAATATAAGTTAAATACCTAAGTTTATTTACGAGCTTTTGTATGTGATCTGTCCATTTGAGTTGGCTGTCTATTATAATACCTAAGTATTTAACTGTAGTCGCCATATTCAATTCTGTACAGTTAGAGCATGAGACAGGATTGCAAGTATTTTTGTGAAACCTTATATTTAAAGGAAATAAAGGTGCCGCCTTTTTGGTATTATAAAATGGAATATAAAGAGTTTTGTCCCAATTAAGTGTTAGAAGGTTTTAATTGAGCCATTCTTTGACAATGGATGTGCACTTATTTGCATTTTCAGAGACTTCGTCCCAGGATTTACCTAGAACGGTAATTTCTATTTTGAAATGAAACTGTTGTCTGATAAGAGTTGGTTATGTACTTTCAATTGAAATCAATATTGTTTGGGTTAGTCATATTGGTTCAGGTCTCGTGGTTCGGGGAAACTTACATTGGAAACTTATTTTGACGTTCGATTTTTGTGACGCCGAGTATATAAAAGACGATAACAATAAATTGGTTAGGTTATCTGAATGGTTGCATAAACATTTTTAGATTGTATTAAGACTTCATATTTAAAAAGCATGCTAAAATAATTATTTAAATATTTAATTGTGATAACTGAAAAACCTAATTTTATTGTGGTAGTATAATTTTTTTTTTTTTTTTTGTTTTTTTTATTAGTAAAAAAAAGATACACGAATTATATAATATAACAATTACATAATATAATTACACAATATAGTAGGTTATTAATTACATAATATAAGTATTCGATGTACCCCCATAAATAAGCAGGGCTTGTGTGTATGGGGGTGTTGTTATATTTGTTTATATTTGGTACGATTCTGTTCGGAATACTTTTTAAGGTGGCTTTTGAATTCGTTTATATTTGCATTCATGTTTCTAATTTTTTCTGGTAATGAGTTAAAGAATTTAACTCCGAGATATTCATGGTTGAACTGTCCTATTGTTTTTTTACATTTAGGAGTAGGAAGTATTGACGTTTGTCTAAGATTTCTGTTATTTTTAAAGGGTGCAATTTTATTTTGAATATAATTTTTATAAATTTGTAATGTTGCATGGTAGAAGTATAATGCACTTAATTTTCTGACCTTAAATTGTTTGAATAAAAGTTCGGACGAATATGAATAGGGTTTTTTTAATATGGTTTTTATTATTAGTTTTTGTGATATGTAAATTGTTTGAGTTTGATTTTTATATGTACCGCCCCAGCCTATAATGCCGTATTGTATAATTGATTGACAGAAAGCGAAGTATGTGGTTCTAAGTAATTTTTCGTTTAATATATCTCTTAAACATCTAAATATATATGTTAGTTTCCTTATTCTGTTGTTCAGAATATTTATATGTGGGGACCATTTTAAACGCTGGTCTATTGTTATGCCAAGGTACTTAATATCGGTCTTGCTTTCTATGTTTGTGCATAACATATTGCATTTGTGGTTTTCTGTATTTTTCACAGAGTGGATAATTATGTTTATTTCTTTAGGTGTTTCTTGTTTTTTAATGAAAAATGGTAAATAATAAGTTTTTTTAGAGTTTAAAGTCAACAGGTTTTCATCAAACCATAATTTTAGTTCATTGATATCTGTATTTGCCATGTTATTTAGTTCTGACCAGGTGTTTGCTTTTAGTAGTAGGACTGTATCGTCAGCGTAAGATACAATGTCTCCATATTTGGAAATATTGAATATATCATTGACATATATAATAAATAACAATGGTCCCAAAACCGTGCCTTGGGGTATTGAAAAGTCGCTATATTTTGAATCGCTGACTTGATTGAGTAATTTTACTTGTTGAGGTCTTTTATATAAATAACTAGTTATCCATGCTAAGACTTTTCCACTAATCCCTACTGATTTTAATTTACTTATTAATTTTTTATGTGATATGCTGTCGAAAGCTTTTTTGAGGTCTATAAATATGCCAAGACATTTTTTATCGGAATCTAGGGCCGTATATAAATAGTTGGTTATTTTTGCTATCGCGTCGTGAGTACTTGTATTTTTTTTGAATCCGAATTGGTTATAATTAATTATTTTATTTTCTTCTAAGAATGTCCAAATTTGTTTTTTTACAATTTTTTCATATATTTTTGATATATTCGAGAGAAGTGAAATCGGGCGATAATTTTGTGGATCTTTACGACAGTCTGTTTTATAAATGGGGGTTATAATTGCTCTTTTATAGTTATTGGGAAATTCGCCATTTGCTAGACTTAGGTTTATTATATGTGTTATGGGGTGAATTAAGTATTCTTTCATCGATTTTATTGTTTTAGTATCTATGTTATCAAAGCCGGGGGCAGAATCTCCTTTTACATAGACAACTCGACATTATGAAGAAATGCAAAACCTGCTAGTGAACATAGTAAATGATAAATTAAACAAAATACAGCACAATGAAAGAAGGGTCAATTCAGGTAACCCAATTAATGGAGGACTTAATGCGGACTGAATTGGCAAAAAAATGTCCAAAGAAGCAAGTTAGCAGTGTGGTAAAACCATGTATGATCGTGTAAGATATGTGGAGATTCATAAAGAATGCAATGCTAATTGCAGCGTAATGAGTAAGATTAAGAAAAGAACACTCATATGGTTTGGGCATGTAAAGCAAATTAACGAAGTTAAGAGAATATATGACGCATATATGAATGGCATAAGACGTCGGGGACGCTCGAGGAAAACATGGAGCAATCAGGTTATATCCAATATAAATATACTGTCATTATATTTTTATTACTTTGCCATAATATACATTTTCTATTACTGTTCTTATATAGCTAATGTTAATTGGAATAGTACTTATGTTTTTACTCCTGTATTGGTTTTAATGATAAACAAATGAAAAAAAATATGAAAAGTTAACCAAATACTTAAAAAGAGAAGGAATAAATAAGAGAAGGGCCACGTCAGATAGTTAGAACAATGTATGAGATAATGTACGAATGTGAATGAGGCAAGGAGTGCGTGCCAAGACCGAGTTGTTTGGTGGTACGTCCTCTGCCTAAAAGTCCTGCCTGCCGAAACAGCGTGATGGTTAGTTACTTACAGCTCAACAGGTTTATAAGAAGGAATCCCCCTTCGGATCTTACATAATCTTTTTTCTTTCCGGGACGAAAGGTTATAGATGTAACATTTCGCTCATATAATTAAAAAAAAACAACGTGTGAGTAAATCGCGATTTTGAGTTATAAATGTAATTATATCAGGGAATTTATTCATCACGTCTGCCCATTGATGTATTATACTAGATTAGCCCTGTCTAGTTAAATTCATTTTAAAAATAACGCCACGTGGCGTACGTCACAAATATGGAGATGAACTTAACAACCCAACTCTGTTTAAACTTCTTGTCAAACGTTCAAACTCGTAAGCGAAACCACGGAGAATTTGTTGTCAGAGGTGTTGTAATATGGACATAATTCAAATTTAAATATTTGGAACTCGGTTATTTTTGTCATTGAAAAAATGAACTTGCCCAGCATAGCTGAGAAGCAAAATAGACCAAAAAAGGTAAAACGCAATGCACAGTAGGGTGGAGTGACATTGCAAAAATCAAATCTCGGTATTGTAATAGCTGCCAAAAGATGCTTCATGTCATTCATATTCTCGTAAAAATACTTAAAAAAATCTAAACTTATGTCTTCATTCAACAACCTAGCGATTTCGTAACGTAAAAAACGTAAAAAACGTAAATTTAGTTATTTTTTCCCAAAATCTGAGTACAGTCTCAAAAATATAAAATAATATCCATTACTTTCAATTGCATTTACCTTATTGAACATTACGTGTTTTATAAAAAAAAAAACACTGCATAAATTGCTCTTAAACTAGTGAGTTTGTGAGCGCTGTGGAGGTGGGGGGGATAATTTCGCTCCTATTGTTTCGTCGCAGAAACTAGATGCGACTTGCATCTAGTTTCGTTTCGGCTACCGCTGACCGTAGACGTGTTAGAATCCTTGTCCGATTAAATTTTAACACATATAATTGTTGTGAAAATGAATGCAAATTACACGAGAAGCAAAATTTTATGTCCAATATTCGGGGCACCAACTGAAATGAACTCTCAAGTGTTACCTACTGTCTCAGAAGTGATTAAACATTATTTGTTCTTACGATATGAGCGTAATCTTAACTCTACAAAAAAACCGTCAGTATTCGAAATAAAAAGTGTTATATCTGCAATTGTTGAAGGAATTTGGAAGCGCGCTTCTATTCCCATTGTTTCACACATTCGAGTGATGAAACTGATCCAAGATCATTATAACGAATACTTAAAACTTAAAAATTGGCCAAAAAAAGTGTGCATTATTATGTTAAGTAAAATTCTTATAAAATCAAAATGAATAAACTTTTCGATATTGCTTCATGCAAATGTAACAATCTGAATATGTGTTCCTGCGAAAAGACGCGCAAGGTACCCACCAAAGAACAAGCATTCCTTGAAGACCAAAGATCCTCGAGAAAAATGATGCTGGGAGCAATAGACACCGACACAACAAAAAAATTTCATCGGAAAATGAGGATGCAAGCTCGTTTATCTGAACTTGCTTCGAAGGTCAGCTCATCTACAGCATCAGCGACAAAACCACGTCAACCCTTTTTTGATGAAAACCAATCATTTTCTTCACATTCTTCGTAACCTCCGGAAAATTCCCGTATGATGTTAAAACTCCCCACTTTGGCCAGAATCTGCGATCAGTATGGTTTGTCAGACAGGTCGGCATCAGCTGTTGCAAGTGCTACATTACAAGATTTTGGCATAGTAACCGAAGACGACTCTAAAATGGTGATTGATAGGAGCAAACTCAGACGAGCTAGACAAACGTGTCGCACTTCTTTAATAAAAACATGGCAGATGTCGTCGGAGTCAACAAAAATTCGAGGTCTATATTTCGATGGAAGGAAGGATAAAACACTGTCTCAGGAAAAAATAGGGGATAGATATGATCGGAGAACGATTTCAGAAGAACATTATTCCATTTTATCTGAGCCGGGGTCTCAATATGTTGGACATGTTACACCATCATCAGGAACTGGCAAAAACATCGCAAAGAGCACGTTACACCATTTAAAAGTGAACGGTTTTAATTTGAATGATTTATCAGCGATTGGATGTGATGGGACTGCTGTCAATACAGGCAAAAGAAATGGAACTATTAGATTCATGGAATTGGAATTAGGTCATCCGTTACAATGGTTTATCTGTCAGCTGCATGCAAACGAACTTCCCCTTCGCCACTTGTTTCAACACTTAGATGGTGCTACAACAGGACCTAAAGGGTTTTCAGGACCTATTGGAAAACTTCTTCCAAGCAGCTCTGAAAACACCGTTATAAATTATTCACCAATACACTTTGAGATGCACAAACTCAACGCAGAGGAATTGAAAAATTTGAGCACGGACCAAAAATACTTGTACGAAATATGTTTTGCAGTTACAACAGGTCACTGCCCACCAAATTTAGCAAACCGTCATCCAGGTAGTATTTGTCACTCACGCTGGTTGACGACAGCAAACTCAATACTTCGATTATATATAGGAACAACTAACCCTTCAGTGAACCTAAAAATTCTTGCTGAATATGTTGTTAAAGCATATGCTCCGACATGGTTTGAGATAAAGAGGCACCCGTCGTGTAAAGATGGGGCATTACATGACTATAATAAAACTCACCCGATATTTGAGCACCGATCTACGAGATATAATTAATCCAGTAATTCAAAGAAACGCCTATTTTTGCCACCCGGAAAATCTGCTACTATCCATGATAATGGATGACAACCTTATTGTAAGAGAATTGGGTTTGAGACGAATATTAAAGGCGCGAGATAGATGTCCGAGTCCATCTGTTGTTAGAGACTTTATTATTCTAACAATAAACTTTTCAGCAAGTAAATATTACGATATTATCAACTGGCAGGAATGCGAAGTTACACCGCCACCGATACTATCCGAAATCAGTAATGATGGCCTAGTCAAAATGATAAATAATTTCGGTGAAGAAAAGGACAGTATTGAATTTCCCAGATTTCCCTGCCACACTCAAGCAGTCGAGAGGTGCATCAAATTAGTTACCCAGGTATCGTTGTCTACAGTTGGGCCTGAAGCAAGAGATGGATTCATTCAGGCGACAATAAAATCTAGGCATATAATGCCCGAATTTCACACCAAATCTCATTTCAAAACACGATAAATATTATAAAACTTCGATAATGTTTAAAAAAATTCTCTTTGTTAAAGTATTTTATTTAATAAAAAAACATGTTTCTCAAAAACACGAAAAAAACAATAAAAATCAATAATCCTCTTCAAAAAACCAAAAATAGACCCCGCCTTGAAACTATGGTAATTTTATTTTTATTTTCAGATGTGTTATGCATCTTATTAGCTATAAAACCCCTGATAAAATTGTATTTTTGCTATGAATATCGCTTGTTTATAATGCTTGGCAGAGTTTTCAGCGACTTTTTTCATACAATTTTTTTCTAAATATAAATGTGCTGGTTGTTGAATAAAGGAATGTTTAGATCGAGTTGATTTTTTTAGACGAAAGAGGTGTTATATAAAGGCAACTTTTTTTTGCTATTACAGTACTGGCATCTTTAAAAAAAAAAGTCCCATACAACGTCACTCCACCCTAATGCACAGTGCCCATTTCGCATTGCAACATAATGCGTGGGCCTTTTCATAAATGTGCATGTGAACCAAACCAAAATTGTGTTGGGGTTATTTTCAAATGAATATGCCGTGTCTAGTCTAATTTAGTCTATGCGTCTGCCATTTATTTAATGAAAATTTTATCGTTCGATACGTTACGTAACAAATCCATTTTTGTCTACGCTAACTGGCTAAAAATAATTAATGAGCATTTAAATAAATGCAGTTTTATGCTTTACCTCTTTAGACGTGTACTTTCTTCACTCGGCCTTCTCACCAATTTGGATAGCTTGGGTTGGGATGAGGGAATGAATGTAATTATAAAGGCTTATTTAAGTATGTATGCATTTTAATGATAAGTCCTAATACAAAATTTCAATTATATTTATATCTAGAGCTTAACTAGTTGTCATATGGTTAGGAGTTGCTTGTCTAGCGTTCAACGAGACAATATTGTTCACCGTAACTACCTTGTTGTCACTGAGTTCTCCGCGTTGGTTTCAGTAAGGCCAAAGTCCTCGATGGCAGCTTCTGCAGGCCCCCATGAAAAATGCTGATATGTATCTTTTGCGTTATATGGATTATTAATTGTTGTGTATTTATTTCTTAAAAATCATGTGTTAAAATAATAAATTTTATACCTTCCTTTTTCAAGTTTTGATGGTGTTAATCGTTTATTAAAGGAATCCCGTTGCTATAATATATGCTGATATTCTTATTTTCTATAAAAAAATATTTAAGTCGTCACGATCAGTGATATTATCCTATGGGAGTTATTTGGTTAACCTTTAAAAAATTACAAGGAACAATATTTGAGTTTTTTAATTCATATTACAACACATGTCAGAAAAAACCATTTTATTATTTATTCAGCTTGCAATTAAAAATGTCCACTTTTGATATCATGTTATTGTAATTATTACACGGTCTATCCAAGCAAGAATTTTGTTTAAAATTTGTATTGTATTGATCCGCTTTGAATAGGACGGAAGTGTACATTCAAAAGTGGAAGTATTTGTACTGCACCGGTAAGTGGTTAAACGATTTCTCGAGACCTCCATCCTCACTTAAGTGTGTATAAATTCTTAATTTAGTTATTTTATTTTTTGATTCGTCGTTGTTGTAACGGTGCGGCTCGGCACTGAGTTACGTAGGTCATTACCGGCGCGGTGTAACACAGGCGGAACGCCGGGCGCTGTATTGGCGCTGCATTGGCGCTGTATTGGCGCTGCTACGCGGCGTAAATTACGTCTCGACATCGCCGTCGTTAGCCGATGAAAAATGCCTCAAACTGGGTTATTTCAAATGCCGCAAATCTAACACAATACGATTATTTCTGAGCAATAAAACTTTTTAAATCTCTAGCGATGTTTAACAATAATAACGCACTGATAATAATAATCACTTCTTTAATTTTCCTCTTCTAATTTTATTTAGCTTCGTAATTATTAAAATTTAAATACAAGATGTCTGAGGGTAAAGTGCAGGTTATTCTAAGAGATGGTAAAAGTTAAAAAAGATGAACTCTTTTTGAAATAATGTTTTTGAAAGATATTTTTTTCAATACAAAAAATTCATCTTTTTAACCCGAATACTACCTTAATCTTATTACTTGTACTAGCATGTTTTTCACCTTCCAGAGTTAGTGCACTTTACTTCCGGAGACCTTGTATGGGTATCTTTAATTTGGACTAAGCGATTGTCATTTATTTTCGTAAACAAGAATTTATTTTTGCAACTGTCTTATTGAAATAATCTACATAACATAACAATTTCCATAGTTTTATTAGATAAACACATTGTTAACAAATTATTATAAGCAATAATTAGTCGCCTGAAATTAAAACTATCTCCCGAGTAAAAATAAATGCCGCCGACAGGAATTGAACCCGCATCCTCTGATTTCCGTTCAGATGCTCTGGACCACTGAGTTGCGCTTTTTTGTAGAAAGTAAACGTTGTCCAGATCAATGCCATCCAATTCCGGCCATAAAATCATTAATCGTCTCTCGATAGGGCAATCCAGTTAACTTAACTGTTGCTCCAGCCTCATTTTCGAAAAAGTAAGGTACAATGACTCCGCCGGACCATATACCGCACCAAACAGTCACACGTTGAGGATAGAGAGGCTTTTCAACAATAACTCTTGGGTTTTCCGAGCCCCAGATGCGACAATTTTGCTTGTTGACGAAGCCACCGAGGTGGAAATGGGCCTCATCACTCAAGATGATTTGCATTTGATTCACTCAAGTGCATTTTAATAATTTCAATGCGTTGTTGAAGCGTATATCGTTCCATTTTTATTAATGGCGTAGTTTCTACTTGTCAAACGTCAAAAATGACAGCTTCAAAAGTAACATCTACCGAAATAGCGGGCTATTCAAAATAAAACCTCTTATTGGAAAACCCTGTAGTTGATCAGAAGATCGATGTTTTTCATGTCCTACAACGCACTTACAAAGTTTTTGTCGCTGCGAATACATTGTTTAAGTGGTACAATTATAACTACCTAGGCCAAGAAAAGGCTGTTTTTGTACTACAGACTTACTTACATAACAAAAATAAAAAAAAACTGTCTTCTATACCAAACCAAGTAATAGAAATATGGGATGGAATTTTTTTTTTTTTACTTTAAGGTGATGCCATAAGTAGTAATGCAAAATCATGTGTTTTTGGTTTGAAAATTTGGTCGCCTAAAAATGTTTCAGATGCTTTAATTAAATATTGCGAGTAGAATACATCTTGGCCTTTGAAATAATCGAGTATTTTTTAGATAAACCTTTTTTTAAGCCCAGAAAAAATAATGTAAAAGGCCTATGAAAATTGCTTTAAAGTTCAAAATCTCCTACTTACGAACCCATTTCGGTTATGATTTTATTGTATAATGTGGCAAATTAAGTTATTTATAAAATGATCGAAAAAAATTAAAATATTTATGGTGTAAAGCGGGAATTTAAACCTAATCGCCATCTACGTAAGGGTTGTTATTGATAGCGGCTCGATTTAAAATATAACACGACGTAGTGCATCGCCGTAATGAGGTCCTGCTAAACTTAACTAATGTCTTCTCAGCAGTTGCCTATAAAATATTGTTACTTTAAATAAATAATTAAAAATAATTATTTTATTTTTTTCTCTCAACTCAAAAACGTTAAGAGTAGCACTATATTATGAATCATACATAATATAGGCTTTGTTCAGTTAGTTAGAAAGCAATCTCCCTTTATCTAATGACAGCCCTTAAGAACATTCACATTATCAACCCAATTATGCCGTATTTAGATTGGGAGTAACAATACTCCCGGCGTCTTTTTCTTGCAAAAAAGCTTTTTTAGTGGCTTCATTGGTTAGAAAAAACTTCCCGTTAGCTTTTTTTAACCCTGCGCCATCCGGAAGTTGTTTAATTAAGGTTAGAATTAAGTACGTTGGAAAAAATACATTATCCAATTGGAATAATCTTTTCTTTGGAAGGAAGCAAATACTTTGGGGTGTGATATTATAAATTATATGAAAACAGCCAACATTTTACCAAATAATTATAATTGCACAAAGATACATAAGAAAATACTATGAGAAACAGAGACAAATAGAAAATAAGTCATTTTATTGGTGGTAGAAAGAGATACAATAATAAAAGAGGGAGAAAAGATATAAAGGATGGGTAGATAAGGGGACGGAAAACAATTTCAGCAGAGGTTTTTGGAACAAATTAAAGATGGAACTATCAGTTAAATTTTATTTAATCTAGGCTGCCATAATCTCTAGGGCTTCGAAATTACTTAACCTAATTCCAATTCCATTTTTATAAAAAATTTCAGTTCCATAGATTTTATCGAAAGAGTGAACCATAATCCACTTAAAGCTCTCTGAAGAAAGTAATATAGCGTTGGATGGTTTGAATTCATCGAAACCCTAAATAAATAAATTTGCAACATTAATTAGAACAGGTAACTAAAATTAAATACGTAGGTATTATTTTTGACAGCAATTTGAAGTGGAAACAACATATAACCACCACAGCAAACACACTTTCATTTATTTTTTTAGACAAACTCGCAAACTAAACCAGTTCAAAACAATCTACTATGTATAATAATATACTTTTTCAATCTTTAATAGAGTATGGTATCATAGCATGGGGAGGAGCAAACGCTGCCGCCATTGATCCAATCTCTAAAGCTCAGAAACTTATAATAAAGATTATCCTCAAACTACCGATCACGAGCAGCTCGGATGAAATCTTTAGGAAAATCTGTGTTGTGGACATTAGGCAACTTGATGCCAAAAACATACTAACATACCTCTTCAAACACAACTATTTTTGACAATGTCCAAACTGCTGGTGATACCAGAACCAAAGGACATAATCTCTTACAAATCCCTTTCGCTAAAACAACTTTTGGCAAGAGAAATTTTAGATATTTTGCAACAAGGCTATATAATGCTCTCCCACTATCCATTAGACTGAAAAAAAATATATAAAATAGACACCAAGTCTTGGATCATCAGCCAAGACAGATTCAAGATCAAAAAATTTATAAAAACCCCTTTATATGTGTGTACTCCAACTAGATGCTGATTAACCAATTTATCATTTATTATTATTATTTTTAATTTTTTATCATTTTCACACTGTCATTTAATGTGATGAAATATTACATGTTTCAAATAATATGTAAACACTGATTTATGTATCCAATACGTCTGTCTCGACACAGGTATATTCTAGTGAGACAGACATCGAAAAACACCAGTAAAAAACTTTATATTGATAATAAAAAAATAATAATAAATAAATTCAACTCTCTAACTATTGAGATTTAGTGAAAAAGCCTCTTTTCTCTAATTTTTTTATTTTGTTTTGTTAATCAAGCATTTTTTCGATTC
This sequence comes from Hesperophylax consimilis, assembly GCF_061612785.1. NCBI lineage: Eukaryota > Metazoa > Arthropoda > Insecta > Trichoptera > Limnephilidae > Hesperophylax > Hesperophylax consimilis. The sequence continues at coordinate 32,632,613 of NC_142850.1, forward strand.
AAATTCAAGTTGCAATTTTATTACTAATAACTAAAACATCAAGGAAAACAAATCCTTAGGCTTAGTGAACATAAAACATACGAGCTGACTTTTCTTCAAGTTAAAATTATTTTAACTGAGCTTTTACACGTAAAAATAGATGAGAACAACGGTTTATTCTGAATATTTAATTTGTCCGCATGGGAAAAATTCACAAAACTGGTATTTATTCTCCTTTTCAATAAGTCTGGGATTTTTTAAAATTTATCTTGTCGAAAGCAAGTTTTTTTACTATGAATGCATTTTCCTTTAGGTAGGTACAACATGTCAGCTTACTGAACCGGTCATTTTTAATATTCTCCAGTAAAATCGTTTAAAAAACTGTTACCTCTGGAAATTTTCTAAATGCTTCAAAAACACTCGTTCGCTGCATCAGTCTTAACAAATTGTTTCAGCAAAATTCCCTACGTTTTGTATTAAGTTACTCAGCTATTCGTTCTCGTGGGTTATTTAATACGTTGTACAAAGCTAAATGCGGCAGTCTGGGTTAAAACAGAAACTAAAATTAATTAAACATACAGTGGTTCAATCAATAATGAGTTTAAACCCTGGAAAGATGAATTTTATAACAGCCTTTCAAACTATTAAACAGGTTACATTAGTTTAAAAAAGACACATACCTATATAATTTAAAAAAAAACATTGTCTATGACTGTGACTGATGCGGATATGAGACGAGAAATGCAATGTTCATAAGATTAAGTACAAATCTTCTGAATTATCTGTATAATATTATGTGATAATTGTCGGACAAAATGCTTTGCACTGACTTTGTAAATCTATTGATAAAATTTATTGCTGTCGAATTCGGGGTGCCTCAAGGAAGTATTTTGGGTCCCACCCTCTTTTTAATTAACATTAATGACCTTTGCCACATAGAATGTGAAAGTGAAATCATAAGTTTTGCGGATGATACAATTTGTCTTATAAATGGGAAAAATTAGACAGAAACATTTAAGAAATCAGAAGACACACTAAACAGAATAAAAAAATGCCTGAACTACCACGCTTACACTTAATACTAAAAAACCAAATTCGTGACTTTCAAAATAAAATAAAAACATATACTCGGAAAGAAACCCGAACATAAAAATACATTGCTTCTAGGTTTAAAAAATTAACAAAATTTAAAATGGGCTTAGCATATTAAAAATTAAAATATTTAAATTCCAACACTAAGATATTCTTTAAAAAATTACTTAATAAAGATCTACATGGTTCTTTGCCAATCGCTCTTAGAATACGATAGTATCGGATGGGAAAGTGCAAATGACAATTTCAATTTCTAAGATCTCATTAAAACCCTAAAAGCATTAATAAAAATTATTCTCCTATTATAGTCCCAGTTAGAACTAGCACTGACGAATTCTTCAAAAAAATTGACCTTGTCTCTTAAACAACTCTATTCTAAAACAATGCTCCTTTACAAATACAAAATTTATAAATACATTTATAAATAAAATATGGATACACAACATAGGGGGATCAGAAATAGATAATATACTGACACCAAATACAGACTGAACTAAAACTGAAACCATTTAACTGAACAAAAAAACACCATGTTTATAATGATTTCAGAAAAAAACAGTTTTCAATATATTTATAATTACTTTTTTTTATCCATACAACTAAATTTGAATTTTATGTAAATTTAATCCTCAGCACTGGATATCCCAATGAAGATGTTACACCAACAAAACAAAGATAATAAAACACGTATTATTATTATTATGTAAAATTCTAAATTATACATTAGATAGTTCAGAATTGCTTGGATTGATATGCTGTCAAACTCCACTACTAATACTAAAAGTCGGGCTTCATTTAATTCAGATATTCTTTAACTAACAACCTATACAGTGGTCATTGCCCAAAATAATTATGCAGTCAGTGAACATCTTCAATTCATCTCTCAATAAATGCTAAGGGTTGCTGCGGGGGTAGTTCAGTTATTTGCAAAAAGAAGGGAAGAAATGTACAATTTTACTATCCCCGTATAAAAGCCCCCAAAAATGGCGATAATAATTAAATAAATTACTAAAATGACTAACTACGAAAATATATATATATATATCAATTGATTAGATTTATCTGAAAAAATGTATGAAATTCAAGAATCTAGTAACAAATGTGTTTGTTCAACTTTTCCTGATAGTAAAATCTTGCATTTACTGCTTTCAATTGTGTTTTTTACTCTGAGCTTTGGTTTGTTTTTTGTTGTCCTTTTCTTGGGTTTTTAGTATCTGATTTTTTAAATAAACCGTTATTTCACAATATTAAATAAATCAGAAGAACTCACAGAACCCATTGTGTGAACCTCACTAACTCCCAAGAGAGTAAGGTGGGGAGAAACAGCGATGTAACATAATATTCTCTGCGCTGCAATCAGCCTCCGTCTCCCCCGTACAGCATGAACAAATAATATATAAAAAGGTAGCAACCTTATACACTGGCCCGCTTTAATTAAGTCCACGCTGCTGAGACGGGAAGGAGTGAATTATCCACCATGAACCAGCAGCTGCAATTGTGTCAGTCCTTCCTGCAGTACACCATGATTATTTTCCTATTGAGAAGCTTGGTTCTTTTCCCGCAAAATACTACAGTATTATTTTATCCTGCAATATTCTGGATTAGGACCACTCAGATTGAGAAAGAAGACGGCCTGGCAACGCAGAACAGTGTAATACCGGGTCAGTTCACCCGGTTATTTTGATTCCGTTCAGTTTGATTAGTTCAGTTCTACGTGCTCAAAGTATACTAGTTTTCAGTTCAAATGAATAATATGTGATAATGCGTTAGTTCCGTTTAGAGTAAATTATTTTAATATAAGAGCTGTGTGTATCAACAATTATTTACTATCCTAGTGACAACTTTACTTCTACTAATAATGATGATGCATTTCATAAGTTAAAAATCCAACTGATTTTAAACATGCGTAAGTACTAAAGTTTTAAAAATTTTATAACAATTTCACTTATTTTATTAAATTGGTTCAATTTTATGATAGGTACACATAATTTGAACAAGAGTTAATGCCGTTTTCTTTTTGGCAGAATGGTTAAAAACATCAGGTTCGCGCCCAACCACTCGTCGTATGATCAATTCTCTACAAGATAAGTCAACCATCATAGCACAAGCCACCAATGGGGGAAGGGATAAATAAATCATTGTTACATTACTCTTAATAAGAGGTGTAATCATTCTTCAGAATAAAATATTGCATGCATGGATACCATGTACACCAAAAGCGTACTGATATACCCATCGTAAAAGAGCTAGGGAGGCTTCCACAATAGGCTATCAACTGTCTGCCTATGGCGTATTCTAAGATAATTTGGACAAACTGATCGCCAAATTGAGAACTCCAACCTGAAAAAGTCGTGGTCACTGGCAAAGTGTTTGGCATAAGAAGCAGAAAAAGATCGCCGATCATTGCATTGAAGTGATCAAATAATAGTACTGGCGACCTGAACGTCGGTGTCCTTGGCTTTCAACGTGTTCAAACACGTGTTCCTACATCGTGATAATGTATACGAAATTTTATTAGGACACCTTTAAATTCATTTGCTAAAGGCCTTATATCCCGTTTTTAACCGGATTACCCATAATTTTAAGAGATTCTTAATAACTAAAGTGGAGAGAAATTGGAGAGGGGCAATCTCTTCTCAGAACAGACATCGTCCTGTGTGACGGGTAACGTATATGTACAGGTTAAAACAATAATAAGCCGTCGTTTTGCCAGCAGTGAAAACAAACACGTATAGGTACTTGTATTTATATACCAGTAGTTTAGGAAACAGTTGTAGGCCTCGCGTCCAAAAAAAATCTTATTTAATTAATTAAAACGAAACTTTCGTCTGAAATCACAAGACGTGTAAATATGTACTTAAAAACCTACCTATTTAATTAATAAACACGATACTCCACGAATTAATTTTCACATGACGCAATCTTTTTGCAAGTATATTATTATTTTTGTTATTTGGGACAATCAGAGCAAATAACACATCTGCCCTGATGATAGACACTGCAATGCTGTCCGAATGGTTGGCTAAAGAAAGAGTTAGCGCAACACGGCATAACATCCCAAAAACAAATAACAATAATACTTTTGGCCGTGAAAATCTTAAATCATATTATATTATTATTAATAAAATAAGTTTGGATACCCCTTTATTTGATTAAAATATGAAACATAAACAAACCGGTTTCGATTCGACTTGAACCTTCATGCATGTTTTATAAAACCCTGATGAAGGTTCAGGTCAAATCGCAACTGGTTGGTTCATATATTTTACTCAAGCAAAATGGTATTCAAATTTTTTTTTCTAAGTAAAATAATCAGTCTTAATATTAATTTAATAAACAAATGGGGATGGTAAAGAAACAGACCAATTATAAATGTTCACAGATGAGTGAATTGGAAATATACTCGTACATCTAAAACTAAGTAACGAGTTTAAAAGCTAAACTAAGTAACGAGTATAAAAAAGTATAAAAATGGTTTTATTCTAATTAATATCAATAATATTTAATGACCCATAGTCTATAGTCATGGTGTTCAAAAAATAAGTACGAAAACAGTGTGCAATATAGTTGTGAATGATGAATTGTGAAAGAGCAGGAGAATGAGTTTGTGTATTTGGGAAATGTGTTTACGAGAGATGAAAGGTTGATAGAGATATTGAAAGAACGATAAATGCAGGATAATGGAGGAACGAACAAAAAATTGTCCAAAGAAGCGTAGTTAGCAGTCCACAATTAGTAGTTTGCAGTGAGGCATGGAGCTGGTAGAGGAAGGATTCATCCTTAACTTGTACCTTCGAGTAGACTAAATGGTGTATAAATAAGATCCCTGAGACGTATGTGTGTAAAACTAAAGTTACTTACTTAGAACGGGCACCATCTTTAACCGAAACCGTAACGTAATAAACATATGTACAAAATGACGAAATGCAAAACGCTCGAGAAATTTGAGTTGAAACAAGAATTCGCTATGTACGCTCGGTAAATATAAAAAAACATAAAATAAATCTGCTGACGTTAAATCGTTTTCTTGCTGAACTGGTGCAACAGTAGGTAGGTCTCAACCCCTGGTATTGCGCTCAACTCTTCCAGAGTATGAGCAAGTTGTTCATTCGCCATACCTTCCACGTCCAACGATTGTGGTTTTGATAAGTATTGTTTTTTTAAGACCTGAGCGCGAGAAGAATGCTAAACACCGGTATTCGTTTATCCCGGTGGTTAATGAATGCAGCCGTAAAGAAACAATAAAGCTGCCTTCGCCACAGACTTTAACAAGGTAAGTTTCAGAGATGAACAATGTTATATTAGCTGAAACAAAATGCAACAAAATTCCCAGCATAAACACGCGTAAAAAATGAAATTAATTTGAGCAACCGTAAGTGTTAATTTAAACATACGTAATATTGACAAATATAATATAATTATTCAAAGACCGGGACAGGGGCAATTCAACACATTTCAGAACACAGAATCAATCTCGGCATAAATTGTAGATTTGTTTAAAAAACAAACGCACACCGCGACACTCTTTGACAAATTATGTTTTTGAAAAAAAAAAAATCACCCTACTCACTAAAAATAAACACACAAACCCACACCGGGATCATCTTGACGGCCGGCATAGTCCAGTGGTAACGCATTGGACTGCCATTCCGAAGGTCGCGGGTTCGAACCCAGCGTGCGCAAATAAATTTTATTTGATTTTGTGTTATTTCACAATTAATTAATTAAAATAATATATAGTATATTTGCGGCACGTTCCAGAGTGGAAGATACCAGTATCGCCCTGGTGTAAGACCACCATTCAGAATTGAAACGTTGCTCCAAATGGCTTTAGCCGTGTTTAGTGACTAGATCTGAATAGCCAGGTACTTCCCCACCTTCCTCTTTCCCTTTCCCACTTACCTTCAGCCTCACAACATCCCCCAATTGGGGATGCCATAGTCTCACTGGCTCCAGACGGGAGCAGTTGGGACTCTTGTGAGGTATTCACTATAAAAAATAAAAAAAATTAATTGAAATTCACAGGATACTTCACAAATATACTATTTTTCAACGTAATCGCAGTCGAGATCAAAAGAAAGGTGACATTTGGTATGAGATTTAGAAAAACCACTACAGAAATATAGAGAAAGATTATTATCTACTTAAATTATTTCAAAAACCTGTTTATAAAACCCGGACAACGCCATGCCTTCAGCTAGTCATTAATAAAACTTCAATCTATCACAAAGGACTTTTCAACCATTTTTTGCCTGTTTCGTCCCGCTAATAAGATAGAGTGTATCGTACAGTGCACCCACGGTAAAAAGCAATCTCCCATAACTCCCGCTGAGGGAGATTTAATCCCAACTCTCCTTTTTGTTATCGGCTGACTGCGGAAGATGATAGACCGGACGCGGTGGGAAGCTCATTGTTCTTACTTAATGAAATATAAACTCTTCTGGTGCAGCTGCTGGTTGATAAACTCTCAGACAATTTAGCCATACAAAAATGTTATTATTGTGTAAATCATTGGAATGAACGATGTTCATGTTTGGTCGCTTTAAGGTGTATTCACATAATTCAAAATCAAATTCAAAAAAATATTTATTGCACAAAAAGAGTACAAAGAGTATAAGCTATACCCTTATAGGTTACATCCTATTTCTTCCAGCTAACCCAAAAAATACACATTATATTACATAACCCAACAATTACATGTTAACAAATGTATGTAAATAAAAAATAAAAAATAAAACAGAGGTATTTAATTTATGTAAGGTATTCATTTAATGTGTAGTGACATTTGTTTAAAAGAAATGTTTTTAGTATTGATTTAAATTTAAGTATGTCGGTTATTTATTTGATGCTACGTGGAAGGTTGTTATATACTTTAATGGCCATGTAGTGTGGTCCGATTTGAAATATAGTTTTGTTTGCTTTTGGGTTTAATAAGTTTTCTGTGAACATTGTAGCGTGTTTATGTGTTGAGTTTTATTGTGGGAAATTTTCTGGAGATGATCGAACTAATAGGAATAACTCCATTATATATATGTCCGTCACTGTCAGAAGTTTGAGATTTTTAAAAATTGGTGTACATGAATCCCGGTGATCAGAGTTTGTAATTTTTCGTAGGCACCTCTTTTGGATGATAAAAACATCTTTGGCGTTTACTGAGTTTCCCCAAAAAACTATTCCGTATTTTATCATTGAGTATACGTATCCATATTATACGGTGATTACTGACTCGATGTTAAGATATTTTTAATGGTGCCTAGAACAAAATATATATGCGGTGCTGGTATAACATATGTATATACCAGCACCGTTCGTGGCAAAAATTGGACTCGATTTACTCAAAATCAAAAAAAGTTACACCACAAAATCGTTTCCAAATGTGACGTAGATTAATCAGTTTCCCGCTTGAACTACATGTTTTTGGAAACCGTGCAAATCATCTCATCAATACAGTTCTGTTATTCTTGCAATGACTTGACTCACGTATTTGATTCACTTGATCGTGCCTTGCCTCGGGTGTCCCCGACTTAAACTTTCTTTCTATCCTCTCTATATGCTCAAACCAATTATTAATAATTTGATAGAATTCTTTACCTATAAATAAATACCAAGACGACATGTCAAATATTTCTGAATGGGTCAATATGATTTTTAAATTCCTACACAGTTAAAGTATTCTAGCCGAGATTGCCTGCCGATGTCAGCCCTTTAACGCGGACACGTCAAGCTTGCGAGCTATAACGGGAATATGTTTATAGATTATATATAAGCAATTATTTTTGTCATGTCTGCCATGTTGCGTGTCTACTACGCTCGTTGCTAGTGGATGTGAACAGACCTTTAGGTTTTCATTATTACTCCTAAGATATACGACATAATAGAGCGTTTGCATTTTTTTTTGAAGTGGCGTAAGAGTTACAAAAATTTAAAATTTGTCCAAATGATAGATTCTTTTATACAATATTAAATATCTATTCAAACGGATTTCAATCTTGGCACATGGTTCCGGTGGAAATGCTGTCCTTGTTCAACCGGTATTTCAATGGAATATGCTAAGAAGATTCTAAGAAGTCACACCACGCCATGGTACGCGTAGAGAGCAATAGACATAACACAGTGGGTCGCTTAAGTACGCCATTAATGCATACCAGTTTTGCACAACACTTCTACACATACAATGGAGTGATGTAGTTTAATCAATTGGAAATGGAACTGAGGTTGGAACCTGACTATAATAAATTCAAAAATAGACTAAACAGATATCTTAAATAGTTTGGCTACCTAGAATCGCATTGGCAATTGATTAAGAATACTTAATTGACAGTTTCTTTTTTTAAATTTATTTTTTATTATATATATTTATAAATATTATTATTTTTTATCTATGCACGTATATATTGTGTTATAATTTTTAACTTTTAATTTTAATTTTAAATAAATTTCTCTATGTTCCCGCCTTTACACACGAGTAATTTAACTCTCGTAAAGGTTATATATTGTATACATATATGTGTTTTTACAGTTTTTTTATAAATGTTGCCGGCTTAATTTTTTTTTTTTTATATGTTCTTTATTCAGTAAGGTTTATACATTACAGTAAACGGGTAAATTTTTGGCCACCACACTAGGCACATGCCCGTGTTGTAGTGGTCAATTTTATGTTAAGTATAATAATACAAATTAAAAATAAGTTGAATGAAAACAAAATAATATAAAAATAAAATAAAATAATTTATACACCTAAAACAAGTATGAAGTATAAAAGAATTAAAAATAATGCAAAATATCTACATAAGTTTAAGATATATGAATATAAAAAATAGGTGTGGAAAACAGAAAAATTTAAAATAATATAAAAAGTATATCAAAGAAAATACGTATTATTGAATTAAAAATAATACAAGGAGCATGTATCAAAAAAAAAAAATACAAGTACATTTGTGTAATTAAAATAGAATTAAAAGTGTAGTAGAAATACAAGTACATTAAGTACAAGTGTATTTCTAAAAAAAGAATACAAATACAATATAAAATCAAAGAAAGTACTATTTGGTAAGAAAGTAGGGATAAGTTATATCTTGATGAGCGATTTGCATGTGCGTGTTATGGTAACATAGGTGTATAGATATATTAATTACTCATGATTATGTTACATATGTATGTAAACAAAAACTAATAAAAAAAAAAAAATGCTCGTTGATCCCTTCGGCATCGGCGCACAGTCGGAAAAAACGCGAAACGGGCGCACCTATATTTGTACATAGTTAACATCTATCCCATGAGTTCTAGAGTTATACAGCTCGTCTGTGGAATGGTTTTTTTTCTATTACAACATGGTCCTCTTTAAGACCCAGGTTCACTCATGCCTTCCCTCAAAGAGACTTCCAGCACAGCATCCCCAAAGATGAGCTAATTTAAAAAAAAAAATATTTTTCACAGTGCCTAATATGTGCGGATGATAAGATTAATATAAGTGGATGGTCAATAATAAAAGTGTTCGTTTCTTTAGCATGAATGTTTACAAGGATCTGATGAGGTAATCCATTCGTTTTACTAATTCGTGTTTAGAGATTAATCCCTAAACAAGAATTGTTAAAACACCGAAAACGTTGATAATTTTAGACACATGAAATGCGTTGCATGTAGATTAGAATGGAAGCCAACGTCGCTACTGACATTATTCATTTTTGGTTCTGGCCGCTGAATAGATAATAAACACTAGAAATGCATTTCATGTAGATTGAATTAAAACCAACGTAGCCACTGACTTGATACTTTTTTGGTTCTGGCCACTGAATAGATATTACACACTAGAAATGCCTTGCATGTAGATTTGAATGGAAACCAACGTCGCCACTAACTTAATACTTTTTGGCTCTGGTTACTGAATCAATAATAAACACTAGAAATTATGCCTTTAATCCAGATTTGAAAAAAAAAGAACGTCGCCAATGACATGATTTTTTATTTGGTTCTGGCCACTGAATAGATAATACACACTAGAAATGAATTGTAAATAAATTTGAATTAGAACCAATGTCACCACTGACCTCATACTTTCTTTTAGCTCTGGCCACTGAATTGATAACACATTAGAACTGACTTCCATGTAGATTTAAAAAAAAAAACCAAAAACTTCACTGGCTTATAATTATAGCTTTTTGGTTCTTGCCACTGAATAAATAATAACACTAGAAATGCCTTCTATGTAGATTTGATTGGAAACAAATTCGGCTATTGACTTTTTGGTTCTGGCCTATTCAGCACGCTCTGAGTAAAATCTTTAAATTTTTATTAAGAAAAACTGCACAATCCTAAGTCCCAACCTCTCCCAACCATCTGGAACCAGTGAGACTATGGCATCCCCATTCAGGTTATTTTGTAAGGCTAAAGGAAAGGGGGACGGGAAGGAGATGAGAAAGAGGAAGCTGGGGAAGTACCTGGCTACTCAGATCTAATTACTAAACACGTCGAAAGCCATTTCAAATAAAGTTTCAATTCGAGTGGTGGTCTTACACTAGGGCGATACTGAGAGTTTCTTTCACTATAGAACGTGGCGCAAAAAAAAAAATATTATTTGAAAAAAAAAACATTAATTAATCAAATAAAATTTAATTGCGCACTCCGGGATTTGAACCCGCGACTTCCAGCTTACTGGGTCAAAATACATATTTCTTTTGTCTAATTTTTTTAGGGTTATTTGGTCAACAAAAATTATATTTCGAGATTTTTGAAGGGTTTGCGCTTTTTAGCTAACATGCAGTTATCAATCCTACTACAGATCATAATATCCACGGGTCTGCGCATGTCGAAGGTGATTATTTAATTTTTGGATTTTGTTGTAATTTATTTGGCACGAATCAAATCACAATCCGCCACTGTCTAGTAAAATAGATACACACCAACAAGAAACTCATCAAATACATGCATTTTCTAAGATAACAAAATTAATACACCTAAAACCGTTCAAAAAACCGCCCGCGGAGGTCCAGAGGAGATGGTTTGTATCCTCTAACCGCCTGCTGTTATTTCGTTATCCAAATACCGCCCCCGGGGCGATACTCTTTATTTGGTAATTTAGTTTATTACGTCACAGCGGGTGAGAAATGGGAAAAAAATTCTGTGAAAATCCACGCTCGATGTTGTATTATTTTCCTGGATTACAGAAAGGGTGGAATCATTTCCCGAATAGGGCGATAATGAATTCCATCTCCCAAAAACGATGTTCTTGGAATTTTGAATCACAGACGCCGGCTTATTGTTAAAAAGGTTCCAAATGTTCCAAGATGAAAGCGGATCCGGCTCAGAAAGAATGGCGCCTGGAACAAGTGGATTAGGCGCCTTTTTCAAATGTAAAAATTGTTTTTAGTTATACATCTGTTATTTACCATGTGGACACACTATGTAAAATTTATATCAATAGCTTCGTACAACCGGCCACGTTACAATGCATGGGACGGCCCGAACACAGTACTATAGTCACAATTGATTTCACACACTTGCCCTCACTGCTTGACTGCTTAATTACTTGTTTGCTGCAAACGGCTAACGTGCATTGTGCGGCCTGTCTTGACAAAGCTATTGGTTGCGTTTATAAAACTATAGATACGCGCAGTGTCTTCGCTAGCCTCCAAACTAGGGGGGGGGGGGCTGATCATTTTTTATAGAGCTTGCAGGGAACGAACAAAGAAGTAGTTAGAATAAACTATAAATATTTAGATACAAGCTTACGTGTACTCGGCGTTCCTCGGAGTTACAAACAGGGCGGTTTATGGTGGGCTGAAACTATAATTTTGCATTGGAAAAATCAAATAAATTTGTTTTTTTTTTTATTCGTAGATTACCTAGACAGATATAAAAAAAATCGAAAATAATTGCGAATACCACACATTCGCTGCAATTCCTCAACGATCTCGAAGCCCTGTGGAACTATGACACCCTTGACTAGAGTAAGTGACGAGAGCGAAAGGAGTGGAACATTACTTACAAGCCTTACATCGAAACGGAAAAGCGCCGCAATGGTATCCCCTTAGGGTAAGTAAAAGTAAAGTTAGTGGCTATGGTGTTAGGCACGTGGTGTGGGTGAAAGGAGTAGAATATGTATTGTAACATTCTGAATTTTTGTTAATGTTTAAAACGGATCCTTTAAGACCTATCAGCTTAACCGGCTAGTAGCCCTCCAAAGTCCTCCAACAGTGCACAAACAACAGTTTTTCCTAACACAATAAAGTGATTTTTTTCCGAATTTTGTGGTCCAAATGCGGATCCTTTTAGAACCAACTGATGAACATTGAGTAAACCTAATTATTGAGTCCTATGTCCTCAATGTTTACCAACTATTTTCACAGCATCCCCATCGGTTCCTGGCCGGGATCCACACCCCGAAGTTGACCGACCCCGGTCGAGACGACGCTTTACATCTGTAACTGGCATTTAACATTTATAACAAAAACAACAGATTTGTAATTTTGGCGCCAGTTGCAAACGTCTTTTTTTCCTACAATTTACCAATTTGTGAACAAAATAAATTTGGCGTAAGCTAAGTAATTTCATGTTCTTGAATATAGCTATAACTTTGTGTTTATTCATTATAAGTAAATTAACCAATTATTACTTTCAGGAACAACTTTTCTTTTTAACTTATTTTAAAGGTTTTACCCATCAATGTAATATATCATTGAATAAGAAGATAACACTAATAAATATATAGTCCCGTATTGCTATTTGTCATTGGTTTAAATGTTCCAACGAGGCGTACCAGGTACACTACACTATTTTATATTGAAGCCAACAATACCAATGCAGCAAACAACTCAGTAATTACTCGAGCAATCACAACATACACCCATTACGAAACATTTCTACATTTAGACATCTTTCATGATTCTTTTCTAACATACAAAACTAACTTATTAAATTTCTTAGCATGACATATTTCAAAAATATTTTCACATCATTTTTCAAAACTCCTATGTATTAAGAGTCAATTACAATTCGTGAGCTTATTATAATTCTTGTTTTCAATTCATTTATTATTATTATTATTTTTATTATTATCCACACACTTCCTTCCTTTTATAACAATCTCAGGCGAAATTACGTAATGATATTTTATGGACATACGTAATAGGTACTACAACTATGTAATAACTAAAAATATCTAACTGTATCTTATTGTACTGTGTATGTCTTAGCAAATAAATAAATAAAATAAATAAATAAATCTAAAAGAAAAATGAAATAACACAAAACACAGAAAAAAAAGTAAGACAGGAGATTCTGGGTTCGATTCCTAGTTGTGACCTTTATTTTATTTATTTTTCTGTGTCTTGTACTGTTTCATGTTTAGGTTAGATTTATTAGTATTATCTTCTTCTTACGTGAATTGTTTGAACCACTATATTTTTTTATACACGCCGACCGGTTTCGGAACAACCGATCCTTCCTCAGGGCAAAATATACTAACTTAATATACCAAAACAAAAAATAAACGCTAAAGATAAGGACCATAAATTGACTTATTCCGATATCTATTAACTAAAACTTTATTCATTTCATATCAGGAAAAACTCGTAATTTCGTCATTATAATCAAAAAACATTTAAGGTGTCTTAATAATATTTTTTTTGAAAAAAATACAAAGAAAGATATTCTTCATATTAATAATAAAGGAAAATGATTAGATTACTTAGAAGACTTAGAAATTAAGAAATCTCTTTATAACAATGAGTCCATAATCAATAAAAAAAAATTATCTTACAGTCCTATCTTAGGCATCTCTTCCCCCCAATCTTCACTAATCCCTTGTCACGCCTCCACCCCACTTCAACACTTAATAATATGTTATGTTGTGTATAAAAACAAACATATGAAGGTTAATATTGTTTAATATAAAGAAATTTGACTTTGGTTCATTCCTCCTTATCTTTTCTCCTCGTTTTCATTTCCATCCACATAACAAAAAAATTCAATTGCCATGTGTCCATAATCGATTATAATAAAGTTCAATAAAAAAAAAACGTAAGTCAGAATATTGTTTCTTCCTATCTTTTGGATCGACTCCAAAAGCCACCAGCTCTGTTGAACCGCGCACGTCAAATTGAAATTTATCGAGCGATACTAATTTTATATATTCGGACATACATTTTCCACGGGGGTTCAATAAACTCTTTTTTTATTTATTGCCAACACGTCAAGGGAATGATAATAATTTATGTTTCGTTCGGCCGAATAGCCCTTGAAATAGTGTAGCGAGAGGCCTACATTATCGACTGACTGAACTAAATAAATAAAGAGAGGGAAAATTATATGATCGGATTTAACATTTTGAAGCTGATACTGAGCTGAAATCGATAACTTTAAAATCTCGGATCGATAGGCGTAACTACCGATTTTTTTAAAATGAAAAATTAATGTTTATAAGACAAGGTTTTTATGCATAGCACAAAGGATAATAAATTATTATAAGCAATAATTAGTCGCCTGTAATATCAATACAAATTGAAAATATCTCCCGAGTAAAAATAAATATAATATTTGACAAGTCAAAATATTTTACCAACAAATGTAGATATAATATATCTCGACGCCATCTAGTGGGAAATTTAGAACTAACAAAGCTTTTCCTACAAAAATAAAGTTGGTTGTTTACAGGTGAAAAAAATGAAATAAGCAGTAATTCTTGATTGAAGTAATTGTACATATTGAATTATTTGGCGTGTTGGAAATAAGCCGACGTGACTCAGTGGTCCAGAGCTCCTGACCGGACATCAGAAGGCGCGGGTTTCGATTCCCGTCGGCGGCATTTATTTTTACTCGGAGAACTTGGAGAGACGAAATTTGTTTTAAACGACACTTGTTTCGTATATCTCGTATAATGGCTAAAGCTCTCATTGACAATTAACTCAGTTGTGAATATAGACATCATTAACTAATTTATTCATTTTTTAATGTCAAGAAGTAAATGCGGACTACCAATATATATTAAGGTTGGTATTTCAATTCAAATTACGAATTTATTAATATTTTTACGTAAATGTATGACGTTTGATGTTTCGGAATGTCAAATAACTCTAGTGTTGCCAGTATTTATCGCATATAATTTTGACACTAAAAAGGGAGCTAATAAGAAAATGAGGTCTTTGGTTGTGACCAACAACTTTTGTTCATCCAAGTTGGAACGGAATCAATTGATCTCGTTTCGATCGTCCGTGGATCGTGTATTCGATATCTTTTAACTTAAGTGCTTAGTTAATTCACATCAATTCATTAATCGGCCAGTTATTTTGCATATTTTTCTAATACTATTGAATCCTATGTCATCGAGTTTTTCTTTGTGAGTTCAGTCAAGGGTCTGGCAATAGTTGTGAAATTTTTGACAAACTTTCGGAAGTAGCTTGCAAGCCCAATAAATTGCCTGATCTCGTGGGCATTTTTTGGTGTGGGAAAATCCGCTACCGCATTGATTTTAAATTTTCCAGGTTTGATGCCATTTTTAGAAATTCGGTGCCCTAAGTAATCTATCTCCGTCTTCAGGAAGAAGCATTTATCCAGGTTGAGTCGAAGGTCGGCTTTATCGAACAATCCCAGTACGGTCTCAAGGAGCACCAAGCCTTCTTTTTCAGTGCGAGAAGGGATCAAAATATCATCCATGAATACCAGTATTTCCTTGTGCCGTAGACTTCCTAAAACTTTATTAATGGTTTTGACGAGTGCGGATTGTGCATTAGCAAGTCCATAATCCATCCGAGTGTACTCGTATTGTCCGTCCGGTGTTACAAATGCAGTCTTCGAGATGGAATCTTCAGCTATAGGAATTTGGTGATATCCTTGTGCCATATCTAGGCTTGTGAAGAACATGTTCCCCGAAATTCTGTTAATTTGATCTTCGATATTTCCTACTGGGTACCTGTCTTTCATCGTTATTGCATTCAAGGCTCTGTAATCTACGACTAATCTGACGTCTCCTGTCTTTTTTTTTCACTAAAATAATGGGACTTGCGTATTCAGATTCAGATTCTCGAATTATTCCGCTTTCCAGGAGGTCGTCAACCTTGTTCCGTACAATTTTTCGCTCTTTAAAAGACAGTGTATAAGGTTTATAATGAACTGGTTGGGCGGTGGTTGTAATTATTTTCATTTCTCCAAATGTGGTTTTACCCAGTTCCTTCGTGGATGTAGCAAAGCAGTGGGACCGTTTATGTAAAAGCCCCAACAGGTTTTCCTTATGTACCTCATCTATTTCTCCCATGTGTATGCTCTCCATGGCGAGTGAATTGCATTCTAGGGGTATCCTTTCGCCTTGGAAAGCGCTGTGCTCACTCATTCTTTCCGCCCTAGCGAATAAGCATCCTGCAGTCAACTTGAGCTCTCCCGAGCCCAAGTTTGTTACTTCAATACTAGCGTTGGGACAATCTAGAAGCGATCCTGGGAATGAGTAGGCTTTTTGACCGAGGCAAAGCATCCTAGGCTTCACCAATAATCTCCCTTCCTCGGAAGCGATAACTTCTACTCTGCCAGATTTTCCTATTGGTATCATTGTGGTGGTTTTGATTCTCAACGGGAGTTTTCTTTCGGAGTCTTCGGTGATGTTAATTTTTGAAATTGGCCCCAAGCCATTTTCCCTGGCAAACATGGCTCTACCACTTGCCACTGTCATCTCGATGCCATAGGTATTTATTATAGGTTGGCCAATCAAAAAGTCTACATCATTCATGTCACAGTCTGTGACCAAAGCTGCCGTATCAAACTCAATATTATCAATGACTATGTGTATCTTTATCTGGCCCATTGCTGGAACACATGTCCCTGCGAATCCTTTAATAACATATGATGTGGCTTCCAAGGGAACTTTTATCGCTTCTGCACTTTTGTTATTGATGTTGACTTGACTGCCCGTGTCTATGAATCCGCACAATGAGATTCCATTTACCCTGATATCCTTGAGATAAGTGCTGTTCAGCTCAAATGAAGGTGCAATTCTTACCTCCTTTACAGGAATTTGGTTTTCTTTTGAGATACGAGCCCAACAGTTGGCCTCTCGATGTCCAAAGCGCCCACATCTCGAGCATTTCTCTGATGTCTGCTGCTTGAAGCGGCAATCCCTAGCCATGTGGTTCCGTTTCGAGCATATGAAGCACCTGGACTCCTGCTGCCTGGGGTCCTGCTGCCTGGGGTCCTGCTGCCTTGGGTCCTGCTGCCTGGGTTGCCAGCTTCCTGTCTGGGAGGTTCGGGGAACGTCAGCTGATTTTAACGCCGATGTTGATGGCGGTGTTGACGTCGATGTTGGTATCACTGGAGACTGATAGTGCTCCAAGGCTGCCAAAAATCCTGAGTACAATTCGTCTGGTTCGCTGCATTTAAACACATGAGCATTCGCTTGTAGTTCGCTCGGAAGTCCCTTAATGAGAAGTGACACTGCCGCTTCCGTATCTAAACGGCACCGATTGATCATCGCGAGCTTGGAGTGATAGAAATGAGATATTGTCTCCTGCGGCAACTTCTTTCGCTTCACCAATTCTTCGAGCAGGTCGGCATAATCATGTTGGCGCGGGAAAGCTCGCTCGAGTGCCGCCTTCCACTCACACCACTCCAAATCGTAGCGTTCCAAACGATTAAACCATGCTTTCGCTTGGCCAGTCAATCGAGTTTGCATGGTGAAAAACTTTTCATAATCGCTCTATCCGTGGATAAGCCCCAGCTGCTCGATCTTATGAAGCCACGACGATACGTGGCAGTCCTTGTCTTCTGGGTCGAACTGCGGAATTAACTCCGCCATGACACGTAATGGCGGACCTTTGCGGACGCCGTCATTGTTTGCTTTCTCATCCATTATTTCCTTCAACGTTTCTTTTATCAATTCTCGTGTAGACTTCTTCAGCACGTCTCTCTTTGCCTTGTAGCCTTTGTTGAGGAGGACACCTTTTCCGATTCCCGGCATTACGCAAACGAACAATAAAAACGATGGCGATGGACGCGATGTTACGAACTTTGAAAACACTAATTTCAGAATTCACTATACTTCACGGCACATTTATTCCAATCCCACTTCTGAATTGTAACAACCACTACTTATCCAGCGGGGTAAAGTCAATAATAGTCTGTATACTTTTGGATTAAACTGTTTATTCTGCAGTATCTCTCACAGTGTTTTTATAATTCAAACTTCTTCCCTTATCCACTCGCCGGAAGTCCATAGATAAACAAAACATCCCTCTCGAAAAGTCATCTTCTTCTTCTTCTCCTTGACGCGCCCCATTCCTGGCCATATGGGTGTTACATTATATTTATATCTCTTTTTTTCATACTTTTAACCTTACTTACTATTTACTGACTATACCATTATACTTACATTTATATTGTTGCATTCCTTATGTTGCTGTACTATTCTCTGTAAATTCGTATGTGAATGGCACATGTTGTGCCGTATATGTGAAATATGTGAAATAATACACACACGTGATACACCCAAAAAGTGATGGAATGAAAAAGAGTCGTGGAAACAGTCAAGAGTTCCTTGTGAGATTGATAGACTTCTAAGAGAAGAATTCTAAGACAAATTTACTTTCACATTTTCCTTACTCTTTAAGCACGCAGTCCAGCAAAGAAAACCCTTTGGTCTTTCTTTCATAGGAATACGCAAGTATCCGATAATGATGTTTGGGGATCTGATGAGTGGGCACGGAATAAAAGACGTGTCGTGAAGGTCAGAGTGTTTTATTTGATGAGTCAGGTAGCCGTGATGAGAGTGGACGTAGGACAGATGTAGTATTCTAAGGATGCTGGCTGTGATGGCTGGTCAAGCGCGAGTCTGTGAGTCGACGCCGGGCGCTGGTGACCGGACTCGTTGTCTGTCAGGCACTGGCAATCTTGGCAATCAGTACTCCAGTGCTGACGAGAATGCCGAAGGTGCGGTGGACCTAGTAGGCGGTTGAGTGGGAGCTGGTAGACCAGCGAGGATGCTGCGTGTCCTCGTGGTGGTCATGGAGCGTGGATGAAGCGCTCGTCAGAGACGCTGGAACCAGGGCGCTGTAATCCATGTAGCGTTGGCCAGGAACGGCGATCTGGGCCAAAGCGCTATGATGATGTCCCGATGGACTCCATGAGCAGAGCCGGGAAGAATGTCCTTCGCGCAAGTGAGGTGCGCGGATTATCACTCGTTGAGCACCTTGTTAACTGATGGCGGATTGATGACCGACTGACTTCTTCATGCTGTCGCTTTAAAATAGGTGAAGAAGCTTCTGGAACAATTTGGTTGCTATGTAGAATTTTCCAAACAAATAAATAAAAGAACATCCAAGAAGCTTGTTTGGAAAAATCGAGACTTCTAGAATTTCGTTCGAATGAAGTAGTGGCGTACCACTACAGGACTCCCCTTCCAGCGGCATGGTTGAGGGCCGCGATAGAAAGAAAAGTTGAGTCAGATCTTGCTTATTGATGGTCTTAAGAAGGGTTGGTGCTGGTATCGTTGCATTTATCTTGGGTTCAGGGCCACTGTATATATTTTCAGAGCATTGCGAAATATACTAAACAAAAACACACTAAAAACAGTATACTTTTCCCTGTGTCAATCAATTTTTTCGTACGGTATAATTGTCTGGGGAGGATGCTCTAAAACTGTACTAGATCCACTAATAAAAGCCCAAAAATTGATTTTTTTATTTATTTATTTATTAAAAGTATACAATACAGAATATAGTATATTATATAAAGCATTGTACTCCCAGGAGTTAATAAACTCATTGCGGGAATGATACGCATTACATGAAACATATAGTTGTATGTATTAAATGGACATATGATGGGACATACACAACATTATTATTTCAGATAGTCATTAATAAGTTGAAGTTTGAGCATGTTAGTTTGGGTCTTTTTACATTGACTTGCACATTTGATCTCGTTGGGTAGTTGATTATATTTTGTGTGAGCTATGTATTCTAGGGATCTTAGTCCATATTTTGTTGATTTGATTTTTGGTATATGAAGTTTGTTGTGATTTCTTGTGTTGTGTTGGTGTACGTCGCAATTGTAATAGAGTGTAGTGTTGGAATGTGCCGAGTGTTGAATTACTTGTAATATAGTTTTCGTTATTTCAAAAGTGGGAATGGTATTAAAATGAAGTATTTGGGTGTTTCTGTAGATGTCTTTGACATGTGTATCCCAAGGTAGACTGAAAATATTTCGCAGGGCTCTATTTTGGACGACTTGGACTTCTGAAATCATTTTTTTGTAGCAAATCCCCAGATTCCGGCGAGATATATTAGATGTGAGTGAATCATAGCATGGTAAATCGATTTTAATAGAGAGGGAGGAAGTAACCCGCGAAGTCTATATAAAACACCAGTTATAGGAGTAATTTTGGATAGAACATGTTTAAATTGGTGATTCCATGTGAGTTGTGAATCAATGAAAAGGCCAAGATATTTTGTAACATCAACCCTTTCAAGGCGGTTATTATCAAGACTTATATTAAGACTTACATTTTTTTTATTTGCAAACAGTATGTAATGTGTTTTTTTTTATGTTTAGGCTAAGTTTGTTTAATCGCAGCCAGTTTGCCAGGCAAGCTATATCCCTTTCCATTTCCTTTTCAAGTTCGTTTAAATCATTATTGTGATAAAGAATCACTGTGTCATCTGCATAGAGTTGTATTGTACCCTTAAGTCCCCATTTAGCAATATCATTTATGTATATTAAAAATAGCAATGGTCCAAGTACGGAGCCCTGAGGCACGCCACATTTTATCGTTCCCATGCTGCTTGTCCCTTTTCCAACAAAGGTCTGACAGTGTCGATTAGAGAGGTAGCTACACAGTAACTTCAGGGGAGTGCCTACTATGCCTAGGTGTTCTAGCTTCTTTAGTAGTATCCCATGGTCAACCGTATCGAATGCCTTTTTTAAATCTACAAATAAGCCTGCAGCATGCTTACCCTGGTCTATATGCTTTTGGAGGGCGTATACAAAATCGAAGGCAGCACATTTTGTGTTAGATTGGTTTCTGAATCCATACTGTTGGGATGCGAGTAAATTGTTTGATAAGAGATATTTAGTGAGCCTAAGCTTAATAACCTTTTCAAAAACTTTAGAGACGACAGATAGGATGGATATAGGACGATAATTAGAAGGATTTTTTTTGCAATCATCTTTGTAAATCGGAATTATTTTTGCTATCTTTAGTTGATCTGGGAAGATTCCACTATCCAGGGATTGATTAATAAGAAAAACAAGGTGGTCAGCTAATATATCTTTGCAAAAGTTCAGGTACACTGGTGTAATTCCATCTAAACCTGGAGATGCATTAGATTTTAGTTGAGAGATGATACTGAGAACTTCTGTTTTATTTGTTTTGGCCATGTATAAGGACTGGATTGCTTTTTGATCCGTGTTTATAGTGATAGAATCATCTGGATATGATGCAATTGTGGCTGCTAAGTTTTCCCCAACTGATATAAAGAAGTTGTTAAAAGTTGAAGCTATCTGTGTTGGGCATGTTATTTCTTCATTCTTAATGAGAAGACATTCAATTTCATCTTTCTGGGGTGTCGAACTATTTTTTAGCATTTATTATTTTCCATGTCTGTCGCGGATTACGCAGGTTTTCTTTAAATATAGTCGTGTAGTATTTGGTTTTAGCATATCTTCTATAGTTGGTAACTTGATTTCTTGTTTTATTTCTCAGTGCTGTGAATATATCACTTTGCTGATTTTTTTTCCAGAGTTTAAACGCATTGTTGCGCTGTTTGATAAGTGCATTTAATTTTGCATCGAACCATGGAGTATTACCCCTCCGTTGGTCTCCTATGCGTAACTCAGATTTATGTTGGGATGATTTTATTGCTGTTTTGATGTATTCATTAAAATTATTATAGTTTTCATTGGCATTACTGGTGGTTTCGTGTGGAAAGTTGTGGGATTCTAAATATGTTTTTAACATGTTTTTATCGGTTTTGGTGTTGTTTGAAAAAGAATGTATTCTATTATTAGTGTGATGTTTCAAGCTGTTTTGGTAATCTAATATCAAAATGTTATGATCACTTAGGTAGGCATCTATATTTGCAGTAGTTGAGGAAATATTTTGTCTGTTTGAGATGATATGGTCTATTAGAGAAGTAGAGGTATCTGTTACTCGTGTAGGATAGGATGTGTTACATATGAAACAGTTGTATGAGTCTAGCGTGTTGATGTACTTAAGAGATGTATTATTTTTTGAAGAATGTCAATGTTGAAGTCACCAAAGATAAGGGTATCATTTCTACAGTTATTTAAAATAGATTCAAGATACATTAAGAATTCGTTAATGTTTGAGGTAGGCTTTTTGTATATAACATAAATATTTAACGGTTTAAAATTTCTATTACGGATATTAATTCCTAAGAAAGAATTTTCACTACAATGTTTTTCGATAGTTGTAGCATTTAGTGAATGGTGTGTGTAGAGAATCACCCCTCCTCCTCTTTCATTGGTGCGAGACGCAAATGTACTTTGGTAGCCGTCGATGTTGAAGAAGCACTCATCACCATCTTCCAACCAGGTTTCGGCTATTGCAAGTACGTGTACAGTGGGTTTGATGCTCTTTAAAGTTTCTTCAATCTCGTCAATTTTATTTCTGATACTTCTCGCGTTAAGATACATTATTCGAAGGCTATTTTTTATTGGCTTATAGTCTTCAATTTTCTCATATTTGTATTCATTTATACTGGCCTGGGTCCCGGATGCTGTAGTTACAGTTGAGTTAGCCATAGTCAACTCTCTCCATTGTGCGTGACATCATTATGGCACGGTAAGGGCAGTCCCTATCGTTTGATCTGTGTTTTGGTGCCTCAATTTTTCCTTTGGCCATTTTAAAGCAGTTCCAGCAACGGAATTCTTCTTTTTGTTCCTTTTTTGTGCAGTCAGATGATTTGTGTTCACCAGCACAGTGTAGACAACGATCTTTTGATTCAGTACATCTCGCGGCGGAGTGACCGTATCCCATGCATTTATAGCACTGCATGATTGGGCAGCTGTCTTCGACTCGGACTCGTTGGAAACCTATATTTATTCTTTCTTGTTTTAACATAGCTGAGTGTACTTCTTTTTTGACGATCAGAATAACATTTCGTAGCCTATCATTTTTCCTGTTGTTTGTGAATCTTAGAATTTTAATAGCTTCCTTATCATTTCCAGTGGCTTCGTAGATAGTATCATTTTGTTGCAAAATCATGTCTAATATTTCGGAATCTTGTGTTTCTTTTTCGATCCCCTTCAAGATAACATTAGGTCTAAGACGTTTGCCCTCATGAGCAACCAAGTTACCATTGGTCAGCCCTGGAATTGCTGTTAGGATCTTCTGTGCATCTGACTTTTTAGGGCAGGTAATTATGACCTTGTTATTTTTGGCCTTTGACATACCACTGACACCCACTCTGAGGTCGGCTGGCTTGATAATATCCTTTATTGTTGAGGTGATGGATTCTGACGTCGCTTCTTGGTCTGATGACGACACTATTACGGCATGTCTGGTGCGATCTCCTCGATTCCCTACTGCCGAGGCGTAACTGAGTACGGGTTCTTTTTGAGAGTTGGCGCAGAAAGCTGACATTTCCCTACAGTGTCTTTCTTCCATCTTCAGTTGACATTCTGCATTCTGCACCTTGGTTTCAAGTAATTCGACTTCCAGAGCATGAAGTTGTTTTCCCAGTGTGGCTCCTTTCTCAATTATCTCCAGCAAAGATGAGATTATTGTGTCGCGGACTTCTTTGGTTATGTTATTTTTGAGAGGCTCGGCTGCTTTCAGTGCCAGAGTGGCAATTTGAACAATATTCATGGCTGTCTCGGACTGTTTCGTTTTCTGGAGAGAAATATATTGGGGGATTTTAACAGAAGTCAGAATCGGTTTGGTTTTGAGAGGAGGAATTTTGTCTTCGTTGATAGATGGAAGCGCTGGACTGGACTCGTGTGTTATTGGTGAGGATCTTGTAGTAGAGGAGAATGTTGTTGCGGTGGTGGTAGAAAGAGCAGAGTTGGTGTTAGTGGGGATTGACGCTTGTTTATTAGTCTTAATTTCCTTCTTTTGTCGTTTGTCCATAACTTTTCTGCTTTCGGCTCGGGTTTGTCTTGGGGACTTAACTAGTTCTGGACTGCTAATGTTCCGGATTATCGGTGACCTCGGCGTGGTTCCCGATTTTTTAAAAGGATCTTTAGCCCCTGGGGGGGTACACGGGGGATCTGCCATTTAAAGTTTATTTTAATGTTTACATGTCACTAAGAGTTGTATTGTATTTATTGTAATGTCCTGTTTTTTTTTTCACTTGTATATTTATTTTTATATTTACTAATATTTATGGAAAAAAAAATAGATAAAAAACGGTAATTATTTATTTGGAATTAATGGGGTTCGAACTGTCGTTCTTCGAAACTCGGCACTAACGCGTTCGCCTCTAGTCCAAATTCCACTGTTGTTATACTGTCAAATAATAAATTATTATAATAATAGTGTCAGCACTTGGGATTTTTAAGAATTTATTTAAAATTACTTTAATATGTGTTTTTCGCTTTTGGAATAGATAACGCCTATTTGTCTGCAATCGGACTAGCACTTTATTTGTATAATGGGAATTGGCAGAGATACGCCTGTTTTCCGCAAATCGGCTAGCACTGGTAAAAGGTAAACAAAGTGAGCTCACTTTCAACCAATCGTCATGCAGCTACTTAAACTACCCGGTTTTAACAATATTATTGTTATTTGCTAGAATATCACTTGTAAATATTGCACTTGTAATATTTTCCGATGGAATACCGAGAGGATAAAAGAACACCGTTATAGCCCGCACAAAACTGCACTTATTTTCAAATTTGTATGTTCGAATTCACTTTTTTTACACACTTTCGGTTGATTATCGTAAGAGCATTTAATAGGCCACTTGCATGGATTTTGTACACATTCCTTTCTTCAGCTTACTACAGCTTTGCACTGTCACTGTTAATAGCGTTTTATGTCGCATAAATCTGTTTTTTAGCAAATATTTCACTATTTTTAATGGAGCAGTATAAAAGATGACATCTGTCATGATAATACGGACAATCTACAAAGCACATTATATACAACCCACGAAGGACTTATTTAAAGACTTCAAAGTTCTTAATATAAAATCCTTATATGTAAAAAATGTTACCTCTTATTTTAAATTCAAATTTACAAAAAAAATTATATCCGATTCAAATTATAACACAAGATACTCGAACCAATACAACTATATTATTCCGGCAACAAAAACTTCAATGGCACAGTCGCAGTTTAACTTTCTTGCCCCTAAAATATTTAAAAATTTATCAATTGAAATAAAGTCAATAACCAAATATCTCACTTTCAAAAAGGCGCTTGATGACTTTTTGATTAATGATTGTGACAGTGTTAATCACTTGTTTCTCATTCTCAGATAGTGAATAAGCAACTATGTACAAGTAGGCATGTGTATATGTGTGTATGTATGTATGCATACATATAAATATATATATGTGTATGTATGTATGTATACATATATATTTGTATATCTTTGTATGAATATGTATGCATCTATAAATATGAATAAGTGTGTGTGTGGATGTATGCGTGTACACGCGTATTTACGCGCTCATACATGCATGCACACTTACACAACCAGAAAAGAGAGTTATGTATTTGATCTTTTCCTGCATAATAGCATGTCTTAGGACGGGTTGTTTCGGAGAATTTGAACAATTCATCAAATTTCAACGTTCATTTTCCAGTTCTGTGAAAGATTTTTTCAAGTTCTGTTTTAATTTCAGTTTTGTCAAGTAACTAGCCTATAATGATATAATAACAGAACTTGAATAGGACTTTCACAGAACCCGGAAATGAACGTTGAAATTTGATGAATTGTTCAAATTCTCCGAAACAACCCGTCCTTAGACTTCTAAATTTTTTATTTTTTTTGTATTTCTTTTATTTTTATTTCTTCTTTATTCTTTTTATTTTTCTTTTTTTTTTGTCTTCTGCTTTCTACTTTAACATTTTTATATTTTCTATTTCCATTATAATTCATTCTAATATAATCTTTCATACTTTAAACATGTATAAATATTTAATTCATATGTTAACACTAGACCTCACATACTAACTATATACCATTGGTCGCCACGAGACAGGCAGTCGCCTAGTGTGGTGATTTAATGTATCACATGTAAGAAAATGTATTATTGTATTATCATGTATTCTATAAATAAATAAACTGTACGGTTGTTGTATATTCTCTCACGTTAAAAAAAATAAAATGGTTAGAAAAACAAAATTATTATAAATTACAAACACTGTTCACAACACAATCTCAGGATACACTCAAGGTAACCATGGTGGGCACTATTATCCGCGCTGGTGCGGAGATAGTCTGGTGCACGCAGCTCCATGGTGCCTCAACCGATCACCCATTTTGAGACGGGGTTACCGGTGAGTCGGGGTAACACAATCACGTCGGGGTCACCACTTTGGGGATCTGATGAGTGGGCGCGGAATGAAAGACGTGTCGTGAAGGTCAGAGTGTTTTATTTGATGAGTCAGGTAGCCGTGATGAGAGTGGACGTAGGACAGATGTAGTATTCTCCGGATGCTGGCTGTGATGGCTGGTCAAGCGCGGGTCTATGAGTCGACGCCGGGCGCTGGTGACCGGACTCGTTGTCTGTCAGGCACTGGCGATCTTGGCAATCAGTACTCCAGTGCTGACGAGAATGCCGAAGGTGCGGTGGACCTAGTAGGCGGTTGAGTGGGAGCTGGTAGACCAGTGAGGATGCTGCGTGTCCTTGTGGTGGTCATGGAGCGTGGATGAAGCGCTGGTCAGAGACGCTGGAACCAGGGCGCTGTGATCCATGTAGCGTTGGCCAGGAACGGCGATCTGGGCCAAAGCGCTATGATGATGTCCCGATGGAGTCCATGAGCAGAGCCGGGAAGAATGTCCTTCGCGCAAGTGAGGTGCGCGGATTATCACTCGTTGAGCACCTTGTTAATTGATGGCGGATTGATGACTGACTGACTTCTTCATGCTGTCGCTTTAAAAAAGGTGAAGAAGCTTCTGGAAAAATTTGGTTGCTATGTAGAATTTTCCAAACAAATAAATAAAAGAACATCCAAGAAGCTTGTTTGGAAAAATCGAGACTTCTAGAATTTCGTTCGAATGAAGTAGTGGCGTACCACTACAGATGTTAGTAATTCACGTCGAATCCTAACTAGTTTGGACACGTCACTACTGAAATCACGAGACCCCGTCACCACCACAACATGTCAAAACCTGCTATCATACCTCACTTGCAACATCCTAGCATTGATCTAAAGTCCACGCATTGCACACAAGTGACGATGAGACAATCATTGTTGCTAGAAATTTATTAACTGCCTAAAGCTGGGTCCAGACATGTTCTTTTGTCCGTACCGTACCTCCGTTTCGTACCAGCGTCGCGATCCAAAAACTCTGGACGCATCATCTTTTGTCCGTACCGTACCTCCGTTTCGTATCCGCGTCGCGATCAAGAGCCCGTATCTCCGTAACGTCGCTCCGATCATCGCGTGTTCATTTCCTCCCACCATGTCGTCGACTGTGGAAGTGTTTGAGAATTTTACGATTGCTTGTGCGTCCTTCATTGTTATTCACAATAATATAACGAAAAAAAAACAAAAAAGGCGACGTTGGTGGGAGTTAGAATTGTTCAAAAACAGAGAAAGATGTCGCACGCCGCGAACACGTCCAGACTGGTGCAGACCCGTACCGTATCGCCTTTGAACGGGTCGAAAAACCGACTCGCGATGGATCGGAGCGTACCTCTATCCGTATCGAGACGCCGTACCACCGTACCGTACCGAACGGGCGTCCAAACTAGCGTTCTTGATCGCGACGCTGATACGAAACGGAGGTACGGTACGGAGAAAAGAACATGTCTGGACCCAGCTTAAAATGCTTAAAGCCTCCACGACGCGACGTGAGTGGTAACGACTTCGCAGGAGATAGGCGTCACCAACGAGATTACAAAATGTCGGCAACTTGTGCCTATGCACGAACCTCCTTGGAGATGTTTGTAAGTAGTTGCCAAGATACTTGAAACGTCGAGCATCGGTCAAGGATCTGTCGAAAAAGTGCCTTAGATTTTCAAATCATAGAATGGTGTTCTTGGTCCCCTGCAATATATAAATAAATATATAATAAAAAACTCCCTTAATAAGAGACAAAGCTGGTACCAGTTTTTTTTAGTTTTACCCATTACTTCTCAATCTGTGTAATTATGGCAATATGTATAATGTTTACTTGAATTACAGATCCAATAGATAATTAGATTAGAATTATGAGATTAAGTTAACTTATACTCTCTTTCCTTTAATTATTAACGAAACTATACTAAAAAATTCCATGGCAATCTATGTGTACTAAAAATAAAATTAACAGAATTGTTGATTAGATAATCCTAAACTGCAAAGTATTTCAATTATACACCTTTCTGAAAGTATACGGAGGCATAAATAAGACAGTTATCGTTGAAACGACCACACCGGAACGTTTAAGTCTCCTTCAAGGAAGTAAGTGAGACTTGCATGTGGGAAAATAAGCTGCCAGCTCCGCAAACTTTCAAATTAAAGCCGTTATGGGAAATGGAGAATATGAAAAGTTTCAATCCCCAGTTATGATTTTTTGTAATCCGTTAAGTTTCTCGTAATATTAGTTATAAATTATATTTGTACTCTTGTTATTTGGTTGTAGTTGCGATACCGCCCACGGTGGCGTATCGTGATTTTTGGGTGTACTAAAGTGATAATATAACAAAGCATGGCTTTACTGATGTTGTTGCTGCTGAAAACATTGTTTGTATTTTTTAGAAAATTCGGGTTTAAACTGAAATTATCTGAAATACAAATAATCGAAATTTAAAAAAAAATCGTTTTGGGCTAAAAAACATCAATAATGTCGAATTTTTCAAAATAAACACTCTATCACACTCAAAATTCACAAGCCGCCATTGCCCACCAGATGTTGGTAAAGTGTGTATATCTAAATTAATAATGATAATAAAAATCCAGTTAATTTTTTATTAAGGTGTTTTCATAGATGGCGGTACTTACGCCACATGACTGAGATAGCACGTCTGTTGTACCCGAATAGCCGACCCCTAGGTAGCCAACTCTCTTCCAGTTGCTTCTCTAGTTAGAATAATTGATAGTCTCTGATATAACGGACGTACGTTCTGCAAGAAATTCATTGCTATTATCTTACGATATTTCAGTATTTCTAATCTTTGACGAACTAAAGAATTTATTGAACAATCCCAATGTCTATAAGTATATTCTATACTAAAAAGATAAATAAACAGTACATTACAATATTCATAGTCAATAATCATTGTAAACCGACTAAATATAACATTCACGCCATTTTTCCTCAGAAAGAGACAGAAAGTTTGAAAAGCCAAAATTCAGCCTGGCACAAACATTATGATGTAGATAACGCTACTGCCTGGTAAGACGGCTGTAACCGACGTTGGTCGGCGTGACATCAACAACGCTATGTTCACGAACATGCCGTTTTGACGGCAAATCAAAAATAGAATATTTTAAATCGTTGTAGGAAATTTATTCTTCAACGTTAAGTTAAGTTTAATTTCGTCGATTTATTAGAGGTAAAAATACTTTGGAAATACCATTCCGTTCAAATTCAAGTTCACTTGATCGTGCAATGTCTTCTTTGGTGTACCTGCCTTTTTCTTAATATTCTCTTTCGAATCACATTTACTTGACTTCTTTTTATTCATCCGCTCTACGTGTCGAAAGCAGCGTTTTTTTCTGTTTAAAATGCATCTAACGAACTTGCATTCTTTTTGATCTACACATTCGCAATACTTCAGGGATTTCATTTTAATTTTAGTCATTTTCTAACGGTTGCATCAATGACTACAAAAATCAGGGTTGATTCACTGTGGACTGCTGGCCTCGCTTATTTTCAACACATTTTTATTACAGAATACTTGATCCATTATTTTCACGACTGCTATGGATTCGAACTTTTTATTTATTTTTTGTCTTGTCAAGAAACGAACCTTCTTCCACTTGAAACAACAACAAATAATTGAGTTAGCCATCATGCTACGGATATCGTCAATGTGAAATAAAAAACAAGGCATTTTTAAAACTTGTGGTTTAACTCATTTACCTTAACTTAATATTTTTTTATTTTTAAAACCCATTTTATTGTGGAACAATATCTATTTTTTATTTTATTTTATGTGTTTAGCTCATTTTCAAGATAGTATATGAAAAATATTAAAAAAATATATTTTTTAGATTTTAACTAAAATTCCACGAATTGAGAAAGTTAAGCAAAGCAAAATATTACGACTTTGTCTTGTTCCAAGAAAGAATTTGTTTTTGATTTCACGCATCAATGAACACAAATTACATTTTGCTTTGGTACGAGTAAACAATTGAATTTATTAACTTCAATTTAAAAATTGTGAAAGGACTTTGTGGCACTATTTTAATGACATAATGTTGAAACACTTTTTTTGTATCATATTATCACAGACGACCTGAAAGACATCGAGGATATGGAAAGGCAAAGAAGAGCGATATCCGTTAGAGCAGGTATGCTGTCAAGGCGTTTTCATATTTGCAGTACAAACGTGAAAAAGATACTTTTCAACGCATTTTGCACTTCGCTGTACACGTCAGAACTGTGGGTGGATTACACTTCATCCCAATGGCATTAGCTAAAAGTTGCTTACAATAATGCATATCGCCAACTATTCCGCCTACCCAGATACTGCAGCGCCACGGAAATGTTCCTGGAGGGACGAGTACACTCTTTCGTACACCCCGCCATCACATGGGAAACTTATGGCGCAGACTTCGCCAATCAAGTAACAAAATCCTCACTGCAATAGTTTCCTGGATTTCCTGGAGACGGGAGATGTCCAAATATCCTCCGTAAACAAGCTGCTTACACTCATTATTGTGTCTATATTTTTATTTTTACACTTATATTCCGTTTTATTTGTGCCTATCCTAATTGCCTTTGTATTATTATTTTTATTTCTCTAATTATGTATATTATTTCCAAACTTATTTCAATGCAATGTATTGCATTGCACTACCCTGCATACATTCTGGAATAAATTG
The DNA here is from genome assembly GCF_061612785.1 of Hesperophylax consimilis. Classification (NCBI taxonomy): domain Eukaryota; kingdom Metazoa; phylum Arthropoda; class Insecta; order Trichoptera; family Limnephilidae; genus Hesperophylax; species Hesperophylax consimilis. The sequence continues at coordinate 32,663,829 of NC_142850.1, forward strand.
TTATTATTATTATTATTTTAATGATAAAAATCAACATGTTCTTGAACCAGAATCTTCATCAGGATTCAAACAATTGTTTGCTGAAATCATTTTTGTGGTACGTATTCAATCAACAATGTTAAAATTTCTCCGAATTTTTTCTGATAGTATTATAATGCAATTTGGTAGAGGCTTGGGAATAATTCCTCAGTCTTACTTCTAGGAATTCACTGGGAATTATTCTAGAACTTCATCGTAAAATTCCTTCATTCTTAAAACTAAAACTAAAGAGCATTCGTCATTCTTACTAACAACTGAGTAACAAAACTAGGAACAAGGCAGCTATTTCATTTTCTCATAAACTTGCATCATCTACCCGAGTCGTACGTAATATGTGTTAATAAATTATTTATTTTGAATTTTACGCCCAGCTTTACAGCTGTTTATTTTTTAGCACAAAGAATGTATAAATGAGGTTAGTACCACAAAAACAAAATATTGTACAGTTCAAGATAAAAAAATAGAAGATTGGGAATCGCATAATAAACAAATGATATAAGAAAAGCAGAGCTAGGCAGTTTTGTTGTTCTGCTTGCCGATAATATACATTCTACAAAGACCTGTTTATATTTAGTGATGCTTTAAATATGTCAACAACTTGTTCATACCTACCCAAATTCTGTATACGGTAAATCGGAGTAAATAATTGTGATTCCGTGTTGAAGTTGTCGCAATAATACCGTAGATATTGCCTCGGTGAGGTGTACATAAAGAAAATTTAACAGTACCCTGCTATCAATTATTGTTCTAGATTTGACTTCTAAATAATGACATGTACAATTTTTTAACAACATTTTTACAAATTTCCCAGATCATGACATGTGACGATTTAAATATATGACTTCCTAAATAAAGTTCAGTTAAAAGGTGAACTCTGTCTAATTTACACCCGCAACGATTTTTCAAATGCTGACGGTGATTTGTCAATTTTACAACTTTTTTATAGAACTTGTTTATTAGAAGATTTTTCCGAGACTGAGAAAATACTAAAACTTGTGTGCACCATTCCAATGACCTCAGTTGAAAGTGAAAGATGTTTCTCAACGATATAAATAATCAAATCCTTTATAAGAAACACTTTGAGCCAGGAAAGACTGAACAAACAGTCAGTTTTAAGCATTGACAAAAGGTTAATTTAGTCTATGCCTGATTTCAAAAAGAGTCCTAGAGGTCTGGAGAATAGAACTTTTTTATAAATAGATACCTTTCCAACAGACCCCATACACACAAGCCCTGCTTATTTATGGGGGTACATCAAATACTTATATTATATTATGTAATTAATAACTGTATTATATTGTATAATGTAATTCGTGTATCTTTTTTTTTTAAATAAAAAAAATAAAAAATAAAATTAATTACTTAATGTTGTACTCTGGTAAAACTCCACATATTTTGACCACCACTGATCCGAAGCCTATAGTTTTCTTCGATTTTTCAACCTATTTCATCCGTGGAAGATCTCCTACCTTCCTCTAACTCATCTCCTTCTCCTCCCCACTACCTTCAGCCTCGCAACATACCTCTATCGGGGATGCCATAGTCTCACTGGCTCCAAAAGATTCTTGTGCAATTTCACTTAAAAAAAATTTTAAGTATCCGCCCCTTTTGCGTTTTGGTATTGTTACATTTAAACAGGATTTTTGAAGGATTAGCTCTCATAGGTATTTGAAATTCAATGAGGTTGAACAAATCACGGCTATCTATATTAACATTTATAATTTTTAACATAAATAGAAAATGATTGTAAGTCAAAATAAAATAATCCCTTAGGTGGCAGACAAACCCCTATCCTGGCAGGAGATTCAAGACGTTCTCGTTTGGTTTTGGGACGAAAACAGAAAACAGAAGTGGGTGAACTGGCGGTGCGGCCACGAAGTTATAGTGTCAACTTTCGCGGCCGCCTGCAACGTTCGGCTGAGTTACGAGATCTCAGCCCTTCTCAAAATCAAACTGCATTAAACAAGTGTATTTAATAATAAACTCATTACGCAATATTGCATTAAACGCAAAAAGATAAGCAGATTAATAAAGACTAAGATAAAATTTCAGAATCACATCCTACCGGCTGCGCCAGTTTGTTTTCAACAGCTGTTGTGATAATAATTACAAGTTCACAACAAAACCATATCTCTTACTAATAAAGGTGTTTCAAATTTTACACAAGTAATAAACAACCATTTACGATACAGTAATGGTTGTTTAATAGCCGTGTAAAATTTAAAACACATTAATTAGTAAGGCCCTTTGTATTTATTTAAACCAAAAATTTTATAATTAAAAACTTGTGGCTTAGAGGCTATTATGCTCTCAAAATCTATTTGATTCTTGAACCCTCACGGCCACCATACCTACCTTACCTACCTACGGTACCTTAGAACTAGTATGGAGGGACGACCCTATATACTTCAGGCATCTAGCGGATAGCCAAGATTATTCTACTCTGGAGCCATTTATATCTTGTGGCTACCACAGTTCCTTGAATTGGAAGTCCTTTTCAATTTGGGTTTAGTTTTCATCAAAGAAGTAAGTTGTGTCGGTTGTTTTAAGCATTGATGCATTGGAGGTTGCCCACCACTTTCCCACGGCGTTAAAGAAAAAATACACGTCTAGGGAAAGGGAAAAAATTACAAGAATTATAAGAGAAATATTGAGGTGAGATTGTGAATTGACCAAAGCAGCTAAGTCGCAGCTGCAGTCATCTGGCAGTTCTAAATGATCGGATTGATAGGACCAGCCGCAAGCGAGACTTGGCGTCCACGTCCCTTAGCCAGCTTCCCAATAAGTCCTCGAAGAATGAATTGGGATTGAGGAGGAAAGAACCCAAATACCCTAGGGACAAAGGGGTCACCAGAGGCTGGGTGGAAGGGCTCAGGTCCTCTGCATAAATATTGATACAATATTGGTCAAGTTTGGCCAGAGAAGGGTTAATTGCCGTGTATGAGAATAAGGCCTTAATTTTGATTTTTTTCAATTAGAACAGCCAGGTATTTTCTACCTCCCTCCCAATCTTCTTATATCATTTCATCCGTCACGCAACATTCTCCAATATTCGGACAACGATAAAACCACGGGATATAGACAGGCCATAACTATTAACCAATTTTCCGGAAGAAATATTGCTTTACTTATTTTTTTGTATTACCATATATATCCTTAATAAGTTTTTAACCCACGGTATTTGTTATGGTTATTCAATATGTTTTGTTTTGGCTAAGAAATAATTTCTTTTTTGCTCTGCATACTAAAAGTTAGAACAGTTTATGACGGGCTCCGTTATTGAGTGGTTACAATCCTTGCCTAGCCGGTGAACGCGGGTTAGTATTCCGGCGCAGCGTACGCCAGTAAATTTTATTGGATTAGTTTGTGTTATTTCACAATGTATTCATTAAAAAAATAATAACTTAGGTAAAGTACATTTTCGGCATGTTCCAGAGTGGTAGATACTTTCAGTATCGCCCTTGTTAAAGTCTTCTATTCAGAATCGAAACGTTGCTTGAAATAATTTGAAGCGTGTTTTTAAGCAGATATGAATAGCCATGTAGTTTCCCACCTTCCTCTTTCCTATCTCCCTATCTACACTACCTTCAGTGTGACAACATACCGCAAGTGATTGGAACAATTTGTTACTCTTGGTCTTTCTTTACCTTGTACGTTTTCTACTTTTAGAAGGCAGAAAAGTTAAATGAAAAAATCTAGGTGTTGGACTGACCACTTAGGAATCTAGATGTCCAGATCTTTTCATGCAACGCAGAACCTCCGAGCGAACTAGACCAAACCAAATTCGAAGAACATAAATTGTCGTTGGACCGGTCGCGGTGGAGCGATGCGAGGCGCTATATAATGTGGCAAATTAAGTTGATCGAAGAAAAAATTATCAAAAGATATATTTATTTAAATAGTTTTTCCCGAACTTCCAAAAATAAAAACAGCAGAAATCAAAAGAGGCTGTTGGTGTTAAGCGAGAATTTAAACCTTATCGCCATCTACATTAGGAATGTTAACATCTACATTAGGAATGTTAGTTTGGGTTCAAATTTTACATGACGTGGTGCATCGCCTTAAGCCGATTGTTGTTTTTTTTTGCAGTTGGGGTCATTTTTGAAGATTTTCTTTTTTAAAAAGATTGAAATATTTGGAGAAAAAATAATATTGTTTACAATACACGAAAATTTCCGCGGCGGGTACCACGACCATGCTACGCTACTGAGTTTATTTGAAAAAGTAATACATATCATAAATCAAACCAAATCTGACCTCTTGATAACATTTGCTACATGCCCCTAGGTAGCTTGATCCAGCACTGCTTATAAGGCAGGTCACGAGTATTGGAAAGACGGACTTCTGTTGGAAGCGTGATTTGAAGTAGATATTGGGTAGGTATACAAAATTCGTTATGTACAATAATGTTTGACATTCGTACGAGCCCCATGTTGATAACCTTTGTGTACCCTATCACTTAGGGGGAAGACAAACAAATGCAATGCCATGAGCGACCGCCGCCGCTCGTGTTCGCCACGGATACGAAGCGGACAAGTGTGACGGGACCCTAATACTATAAGGATATATTTACACTTCCAAGTTTGCGATGGAGCTGAGACGCTTACGGAATTCAATTCGAAAGGTTACAATTTCTGGAACGAATTCGAAGAAACCCTCGGAAGAGCGTGACTTTGTAACCTTTTAGAGTTGATTATTTTTACAATAAAATTGAAATTCATTTCAAACCGCAGATCATAGCTATCGGCGCCCGTATTACATTAAGATTCTAGTATTAAGTATTTGAGTAGGTAGGTACCGTTTAAAGCTTGCAACATTCTGCGATTACAAAGCAGCAATCCACTTCTGTGTGGTGTTGGCGCTTTGATGGGCTCAGCAGAAGTCATATCTGGGGCACCAAAATTCCTGAACCCTTGACTCTGCGCAGAAACGTTTTATAGACTATCCTTTTTGAACAAACGGATTGCAATCTTTACAGGCGTAGGGTGGGAATGTTGCCCTTTTTCTATCGGTATCGCAATGCTTTAAGGAACTAGCGTCATTGATCCCTTTGGTACCGGTGCACAATCTAGAAATTAGACAAACGTGTCGACGGCCACCGTGGTCGAAGGGTAAGGCTTTCGACTAGCAAGCCGGAGGTCACGGGTTAAAATTTTATTAATTGACTTGTGTTATTTCCACAATTTACTCATTAAAAATAATAAAAAGTATATTTGCGGAAAATTCCAGATCGTAAGATACTCTCAGTGTGACTCAGGTGCAAGACCACCATTCAGAGTTGACACGTTGCTTGAAATAGCTTTGGCCAAGTTTTGTGGCCGAATCTGAATAGCCAGGAACTTCCCTACTATCCTCTTTCCTTAACCTTGCCATAGACTCACTGGCTCTAGAGGGTTGGGATGTTTTTATGTGATTTTGCACAAAAACGGCGCTATACAAATCATCCAAATATTATTTAAATATTTTTATCATTTTGGACTCTTTTGCGGGTTTTTCAAAAAATTTAAACAAAACGCACTCAAAATTTGTACACATTTGACACTTGCCACACTAGAACGGGTTTTTTCTGCAAAACCTAAGCAAATCCTCCAAAAGGTCTAACCACTCGAATCGCAGCCATATTCCTTTTGCAAATATTTTTTAACGAATCTCTCAAATTCGAATCAATTATATAATTTATCTCCAATAACCAAAACTAAACTAATATGCAACTCATTATGATAAAGAAATGGACCTTTTTGACTCGGAGCTCTGTATGCCAGTAATTCAAAAGTCTGGTTATTTTCTACAGCTCAGCTATAGAATTATTTGCCTGTGTTTTCTCCCTCCTAAAATATGTGCAGCTTCACTCCTTCATTTCCTCAAAAAGAACTTCGACACAGCATTCCCAACGACCCCATGCTAAAAAAAATAAGAAAATTTTTTCACGAAAATGCAATATTTTAAAATTCTATCAAAACTCTAATATCTACACGAAAATACGAAAACACTGCGAATTTCACAAATTTAACAGATTCTGCAAGTATCGCGCTAAAATCATAGAAACTCAGAGGATTGCTACTTGTAGCCTATCAGAGATCGTGTCTTAAATGTAATATTAAATTATCGTTGGTTTATTATGCAGCCATATATACTATAGGCAGTCACTACGCGCGCATTTTGTAGCTATTATTATTATTTTTTTATTTTTCACTCTCGAGTGAAATGAAAGTGACGTTTTCTTGATAGTGCGGATGTAATAATAAATATTATGTAAATAAAGGAGAAGTGGGATTCAAGCAATTATTGTGGATGTACATAATAAAGTATTGTGGTGGTATAAATATAAATTAAAAATTATAACGAAATTCTTCATCGCCATATCTAAAGATCACAAGAAAGGACATGCTTTTTCTGGGATTAACAGAATACGTAAAAATAAAAATAATCCTTTAACTTTATTGCAAGTAGAACCTTTCACCCTTGGCTGGAACTCCGACATTTATCGTAACATAATAAGCGCCGGACGCGAGTGCAGTAGTGGGAACTTGACATTTTACGAATAAAACTAAAACTGGTTACCGCAGCCACCGTAACTTGCAAGGAATGAAAGCATGCCAGTTGCCCATTTTACATGTAATTTTATTCCTGTACCCAACAAAGGTTTAATCATGGAATGTTTCGTATATCCCCCATTCGTGAAGAAGTATTTCTTCGAGTGATTTTTACATCATATGTAATGTATTTTTTGTTCCCAACTGAGCCTCGCAGTACTAATTTCTTGATCGAATGACTAACAATAAATGTTTTATATATGAGAATAAGAGGGTTCCTATTTTAGCAGTGGATAACTGATAACTTAATGCTAAAAATATCGCGGGTTGTAGAGATGAATTAAGATGGATAGTTTGATAGATAGTTTTTTTTAAATTTAAACACACAAAATTAACACGCAACAAAATTACCAGAAGGTGAACGCCGGAAGAAACTATGTAGAATACACGGCTGATCAGCTCGGAATAATTCCATCCGGGTGACAACTGACAGGCCACCGAAATTCGGTGTGGCAAGCCGATAAATCTTGCCAGTCACCAAAAATTACGTATATGTAGGCAGTGCTTACACTATCTTGGTCACACTATTAAGGGCAACAAACACACGATTACATAAGTTTAGTAAGAGCTCTTGCAACTTAAGATTTATTATCAGAAAGATCCTGTTTACAATTATTAAATTAAAGCAAAATGGGACCTGACAAATACACAATTTCCTCTGTGGTAGAAGAAGACGAAGAAAATTTTTAAAAACGAGAGTCGTGTGAGAGAGCTCCTCTAAAACGTTCTGGGCTTCAACCTTCGGGGTGAAGATTGTCCTGACTATAGCCTGCCTCTGATAGGAACCACGACCTCCATGGTCGAGGGGTAAGGCTCTCTACTAGCCAGCCGAAGTTAAAAATTAACAAAAAGTTCGTAAAAGTTAATAGTTGTTTAGGTTGCAATATAAAATACAAAAATGTAAAATTTATTGTCAACCGAAGAAAGAAATATGTTGAATTACAAGATTATGGCCAACCATAATTTTCATTTATTTTCTATTTTCTCAGCTGCGCGCATTGCTATAATTGAGTCCCTCAAGTACTAATAAAAAATAATGTGGAACATTCCAATGATCTCTTACTTCGAAACTTCAATCATCTCCACTTCTCTGTTATAGTGACCATTTCGTATGCTTTATTCGCCTCTTCATGGTCGTGCTTAATTGCTCTAGGAAATCTTTCTTTTATTTGGATCCCTGAGAAAAAATTGCTGACTATCCATTCTCCTAAAATCTCTGAAAAAATAACTCGGCAAGATACAATGACCTTATCGAAAATATATGAGGTTTACAAACTAGTGATTTTTCCTTATTTGTTTGTATACCTGATCATACAAACAAATAAGGAAAATATATAGTATATTTCTCTTCTGTTCTCACTCATTTATTCGTATTTTCATTATTTCTTATTTTTTCTATTAACAATTCTTATCTTTCGAATTATTATATATCTTTTTTATCTATATTTTCTTTATATCTTTAATTCTATGTAAATTCGCATTATCTAAAATTTAATCAAACTCCCGCCACCGCAGAACAGGCTCAGCCTAGTGAGGTGGATTATACCAAAAAAAATGTATGTTAATTTATTGATTAATAAATAATTAAAAAAATAAAATAAAAAAATATTGGAAGGCGAGAATAGGTACCGCCGCCCCCGGAACCATTCATTGAATAACCATTACCTGTGCCATAGGTCACCCCAAGTGACATTTTATATTTTATTTTATTTTTATTAGTTGCAATTGAAAAGTTTTGTACATGTAGGTATAAAGTATAATATAAGTATTAATTTAATTTATTTACAATCGTCACTATGATTTCCTGTTCTGAGGAGGCCTGTAGTTTTCAACTTTTGTATCTAGTATTTTTTTATTGATAGACTAATGTTTATAAGAATAGGTTTTATGCATAGTATAAAGGATAACATAAACAGATAGAAATAAGCCGACGTGGCTCAGTGATCGGACATCAGAAGGTGCGGGTTCAATGCCCGTTGGCGGCATTTATTTTTACTCGGGAGATATTTTCAATTTGTATTGATATTTCAGGCGATTAATTATTTTTTGTATTTAGTTTCAAGTCGTCTTTACATCTTTTTCATAAGTTGATTATCACTTTGTTCTCTCAGCCATGTTTTTAGTTTATTTTCAAATATATTCATTTCCGTTATGCTTTTGTTTGATTTGGTAGATAATTGTATAATTATCTACCAAATCAAATCTACCAAGTAAAAAAAGGAGACAAGCACAATATTGAAAATTACAGACCGATCTCTAAACTAAATGTAATGGGTAAGCTTTTTGAAAAAGTTGTTTATGATAATATTTTTCCTTGTATACGGCCACACATTATTCCGAATCAACACGGCTTCATGACCAAAAAATCAACAGAAACTAACCTTTGTGAGTTTGTTGACACAGTCCTTGTTGCTATGGATAACGGATATCAAATATATGTAGTCTACACAGACTATTCCAAAGCCTTTGATAAAATCCCACACAGCATTTTAATTGAGAAAGTCGAAGCAATGGGTATAAACGGTTACCTCCTTCGTTGGTTAGCCTCTTACCTCTGCAATCGTACACAAGCTGTAACTGTTCAAGGGTTTTGCTCTAGTTTCGTGCCCGTAACCTCAGGAGTACCCCAGGGATCTCACCTTGCCCCCCTTTTATTTAATATCTTTATGAATGACGTTAGCATAATTATCCGTAATTCTCAGCTATACTTATATGCTGATGACAAAAAGATAGTCAAAATCATCTTTTTCAATCTCATATCGAGCATATTACGTCGAAGGCTTTGAAAATGCTGGGATTTATACTTAGAGTATGTTCAGTTTTCAAAAATCCACAAACATTTAAGATTCTCTACATATCTTACGTCCGAAGCCACCTAGAGTATGCATCAACAGTGTGGAACCCTCATAGTTCTACATATAAATCAAACATAGAAAGAGTTCAGAAAAAGTTTTTGAAATATGTCTCTTATCGCATGCGAAATGATGAAAACAATGTGTCCATGAACCTTAAAACTCTTGATCAACGCCGAGATATCAGAGACCTAGTAATGCTATAGGTATAAGATAATCCACTATTTTATTGATAGCCCATACCTTTTACAAAATATTCATTTCAGATGTCCATTAAGAGTAACTCGATCTCCGGACACATTTTATATTCCCAAGAGCAATACTAATTATCTTGAAAATGTATTTATAAGAAGAAGCTGTAGCACCTTTAATAGATTATGCACAAATATCGATGTGTTCAATACGAGCCTCGCAGGATTCATAGCATTCCTAAGAGAGTAGCGTTCGATCGTTGCGGGAAACTTAGTAGTGTTAGTGTGTGTATTGTTTTTGTATGGGTTGAATCTGTAGTCTTTTTATTTTTATTTTTTTGGAGATTTTCCTTTTCTACTAGTTAGTATTTATATTGTATTGTATTATTTATATTCATATGTTTTTCTACCTATATATAAAATGAATCTTCTGTGGAAACTTTACTGGTTTATGCAACTTGGTAAAAATGATTTGTATTAAAATATATTTGTATAACTGTTTGTTTCCCAAATAAAATAAAATAAAAAAATAAATAAAAAAAAATTATTTCTAGCAAAGAATTTAATATTTCTTTGCAAAAGATGTATTCAAACTGGGAGTAACCAGTATATTTTGGCTGTGGTTGAGTATTTATGTTGGGCAGTGGAGTATTAAGATGTATTTTTAAAATTTCAAATAAAGTATTTTTTTAATAATATTTTTTTGTACATTTTAGACTTGGAAGTTTTTGAATATATCTTTAATACTGCTTTTTGTGGCTATGTTGAGCCGCTCTGTGTGAGTGCCCAAGGCAGACCCCTAACCAGTTATCCTAGGTAACTGAGTTCACGAGGTGAAGTTTGTCCAGGTGTTGGCGGCGGATGCGTCTTCCCACTAACTTAAAAGACCCTCCACGCAGCACCACCAAAGATTTTATTCTAATAAAGTATTTCGTCATTTAGTTATTTATAATTGTATGTATAAAAGTAAACACATTAAATAGCATTCTCTTAAACACATTTGCCTTTTTTTAGCACCTATTCATCTCGTAGCTCTGTTTTGAAAAAATCTAGTTTGTTTAGGTTTCCTTCATTGACCAACTATACTATCGTACTATCGTAGAGCAGAAATCTAATTGCGATACAAAATTTTTATTTTTTTTAACACATATTCAAAATTTCCAGTGAGAGTTTATTTTGAATCCAATATTACATCGACAATATTACACATACATATGAGTGTAGTAAAAATGTGCAATATATTTTTAAGCGTTTGCAATTTTACAATTACTCATTTATTTATATTTTTATTTTATTTAGGAAACAAACAGTCATGAATTTAAGCATAAACAGTAATTATTCATGTGCTGTAGACCAATAAAGTTCCATTAAGTTAAGTTATTGATTTAGTATTTGTACCTACTCAATATATATATATATAAAGAAATTATAAAATAAATAAAAATTATAAGGAATTACAAAATGTTATAAAACAATTAAAGACAGTAGTAATACAGTTTTCGATATATTATTTATTATTTAAATATATTATTTCACAAAATAGAAAGTTAAGTTATCAGTGTTAGTAAGTTGCATTTAATATGTTTTCAGTTCCAGTTGAAAATGTGCATATCTCTAGAGACATTGTGAGTTTTACAGATACGTCCTATAGAGTTTTGCGCGTATTTGGATCAACAGTGTGGTGTTCTAAATAAGTCGTTTGATCTGGTGCTGTGTTCAGGGCAACGAAACGCTATATTTTCTAACAGATATGATAAATCAACAAGATTGTTCACGATTTTGTTTAATAATAGGGCATAAGAAAATTTTCTTATTTTATTATGTACACATCTACGGATTTTTTAAATATAATTTTGTCATAAGCGTTGCTTTTACCTTAACCCTTAAATGCATACTGTTGCAAAACTGCAACATACCGTTCAAACCACCTTTAACTCTTTAATGTATACTTAATGCATGCCGTTTTAGAATTATCAAGTTCACGGTAATATATTTTATCGAGTGGCATCACCTTTTTTTTTCTTTCGCGAATGTCAAATGTCACTTTTTCTTTAACAAAGCGAAGATTTTCGAAAATTGGTTAGAGGTTAGAATTACAGTTTTGTTTTGCTGTTATTATTTTGATTTTCTTAGGTAAGTAGATACAATAATACAATACTTATGTGTAATAACTCGTATTTTTCCGGTACACTGATTAGTTTTGAGATTTTTTTTAGGTTTTTTTATTTTTTTTTTATACTTAAATTGTTCATATTAATTTTCATTAAATACATGGTGTTGTAAACCTGCAACAATTTTTTTTTAATCAAATATCATTAAAAAATTACAAAAAAATAAAATTCTTTATATTTCCTTGCATATGCATGTAAATATCTACAAAATATATTTTTTTCCAGAAATATAAATAAATCATGCATTTAAGGGAAGTCTATACAGTATTTCTTTCCTGGGAAAGTAAAGGGTATGAGGGATGCGTAGGAATCTATGGATCAGTGCGTCCATGAATGACAGATATATGAAGATATCCCTCCCACGGCGATGGGTCGAGAGACCAGTTGAAGGGGTCAAAGGGTCTCCCTAAACTGGCCTCTCCCGATCTGGCACTCCACGCAGTTAGCGGGCAGGCGCATCCTGCACAGACCCCTCACCATGCATGAGAGACGAAGATAACATGTTCGGAAATATTGTATCTTATATCGACCCATCGACCTAATATTGTCGCTCTCAGTACAACGTGACGAGTGTGGCGATTATCGTAAATAATTCAAAGTAGAAAAGGTTTTACAAATACTATTAGTTAACAAAAAAAACCTACTATTATTTTGTAATTAATATTTAGTCCACAAAAAAGTCATATTTTTTAATTTATAGGAAGGCAAACCTATATTCTATTACCTATTTAATGTTGGAGTGATGTATTTTCGGTTTCGACAATAAATTAAGTTGTTTGATAAGCGCTGATAAGAAATTGTTTAATATATTTTTTAGTGAAGTTTGTTTGCTATTCCCAGGAATTTTTGTGATTCGGCGTGTAAAAATACTCAACGTGAGAATTTGTTCAAATAACTAGCGCTAAACAAAATTAATCGTTCATCAATGAAATGTTATTTAAAACAAGCGCAGACCGGTAAAAATCACGGAATCTTTTAATTGTAGGATTTGTGAAGCTGATAATATTTGCATCAGGATCCATTGCCTTTCAAAAAGAAATATTTTAACTATGACGATGAAAGATTAATAAATAGTAACTATTCAAAATTATTTAATATATTTAGCATTTTATTACAATTATTATTGCTTAACTTACCTGATAAGATTCGGACAAACGCAAACTCGTCAGAGTCTTATAATAAGGAATTGAAATAATAAAAAGTCTTGTTTACTAACCTTTGTTTATTTATCAGCTAAACATAATAGAGAGGTACTAAAGGCAAAATAAAAAAAGTTTTTATTTAGTGAGTAACCAACTCCAATGAGAGTACAGCACGCAATTGATTATTTCATTCATACAATTTGTTAGGCGGATATGAGTACCACAATAATTACCATAAGATAACCAACACTTCTGCCATTGGTCACTCCAAGTAGTTCGCTACGTTTGGTGACTTTTTAGGGGTGCCCGGGTACATTTTGTTCAAGTCTTGCAAGGCTGTTGCTTCTGCCCAACAACTGCGTGGCGGGCTGGATCGGGAGAAACCGTTTCATGGAAACCTAATGATCTCTCGAGCCAGACTCTCGACTCTTCTCATCGCCTTGAATCGCAGTGGGAAGGATGATTTCGTACCTGGTCTTGGGCACAAGACTGACTAGAGAACAGGTTTGGGCGCCACGTGATCAAGTCAGTGCCATCGAGCAACTGCTGCTCTCAAAAGGTGGCAATTAATACTTGCTGTTTTGTGTGTCGGCTAACCGCAAACATAGTAGGTACATATTGAGTTAAGCGTAGTAAATAAAAAATATTTTGCGGAAGAGTTCTGTGCGTGAGATTCACTTTAAAAACCATTAAAAATCGTATGTTTATTGTATTTCAAATATAAAATGTAAATAAACATTTTTGGGTCATTTCTTGTATTTTTTCTCAAAAGAAGCATATTGTTGGAAACTACGTTATTCAGAAGCAAAGGCTCAATATCCCAACATTAAGATTGCCATTGAACCGCCAAAACCATACAATAGCAGCATTAAAATACTTATAAAAATAGAAGCCTTTATATAATAACTTCAACAAAAACAACGGTTATCTAACCGAGCCCCTAAACTTGGAGCAATCGCGATAAAAGTCTCCCTCTTAACGGAACCCCGCCCCGAAGAAGGAGAGAAAGTAGTTTTCCGAAACATTTCAATCTTGTTTTACACCCCATTTGTGTTGGGACTCATCTTCGCGTAAAATTGGAAGCTGTGTGGCGAGATGGCTGGACTAGACACTTCGTAACGAGATGAAGTGGATATTTTCAATTCGATAAGCAAAATCCGACTTCAATGCGGACGCTAGGACGGTCAATGGAGGATAAGTTTTTAATAAAGATTTGGAAATCTGTTGCAGGCTTTATCGGAAAATCGAAAGCACATTTATATCGATGAACTTCTTTCTTAACATTATTCACTTATATGATTATATGGCATGAAATAATATGTTCATACAAGAGATACCCTGCTCTGTTTGTAGCAATTTCCCCTCAAATCTACCTGATCTAAATGGCCAGGTAGAAGCCGTGTCTTAAACGCACTAATAAGTGTGTTTGTTTCCTTTTCAGTGGTTAGACGATGCGTTTAGTTTGTGCACAGATGCAAACCTTGTCCAAACGGTAAATTTTGACCAAAACTGTAGGAAGTTTGCTAAGTAATATGTTTTTTGTTAATAATTGTTATCGTACAATACAAATATAGGTTAAATTCAAAAGAAAAGCAATGAGATTAATTATGTGAGTCTGTTAATATATTACCTACTCGAGGGATATTATGGTTTAATATCAAACTATAAATTTAAACTAAAAATGCACAATATTTTATTAATAACTTCGATATTTATCGAAATATATTTGTATATACCTACTGAATAACAATGTTATGGATGCCAATATTGCTTGCTTATTTCATTTAACAATATTTATGGAAGTAAAAAATAAATGCAACGTTTCCTTAAAACCTGCATTAAAAGTTTACTAAAAAAATTGTATGTTATTTTGGTAACAGCAAATTGGTGTTTTAAAACAGTATTTTAACCAGACATTTGGTAAATTTATAATTAATTTAGCAATAACATTTTAAAAGGACATATCATCTTCGTCTATACTTTTTTAATTGTCCTTATTTTCTTGTAATCGTATTTTCTACCTTGCTTGACATAATATTTGTATCAGTACTTCTTCACCAACACACTAAAAACAGTATGTTATATAATAATTATAAAACTATTCTCAAATAAATTTTAAAATACATTTCGGGAATAAACCTATTAACAATTTTACCGACAGATTGGCCGTAATTTGCCAGGGTGGCACCCGTTTGATAACAAACAAAACTCACAGAAAGAGTTTTTCACACAACATTTATAATTCACCCCTGATAAAAAATCCATTCGAATCTCTGCTTTGCTCGTGGTTTATTAAAAATCTGTTTGTTTTCTCTCTGAAAGCTCTAGCACGGTGAACTCTGGGGTCATGTAATTTGCACAGTCTAGTATTTTTTAGATCAATGCATCTGTTTTCAGCGCTCTACTGCACGTAATGGCTAATCCACAACCATTTCATAATTTTAAAACAAAGACATTCATAAATGTGTATTGGTATCTCAAAATGTTTAAATTGGCTTTCTTATTCTTCCCCTGGATTTAATATTATATTTTCATTTAAATGTCAACGAAAACATTATATTTTATTGATATGATGTATGTCAAAACCTTTTGTCGGATCCCATATATAAAGAAAAGGTAAATCACACACACAACACAAGATTTAGTCAAAATGTCCATTCCAAAAATTAATTGTGAATACCGCAAATGACCATTTGCTTATCTTGTACCTTTTATATTTAATAAGATGCCAATGGATGTAAAAAGAGAATCAACCTTCAACGCAAACTAAAAAATGGTAAATTGAGCATGATTTCTATATTGATATTTTTTATAAATACATTAGTATACATTTTTTTTTTTTTTTTTTTTTTTTTTTTTTTTTTTTTTTTTTTTTTTTTTTTGTTACATACATGGTTTTAAAATACAAATTATGTTTTTTACATACATATTAAAAAAAGAAAGAAACAATGCGAATTACAGAAAAGTATATGTACACATGCACATATGTATACATATATAGTGTATTACACACCATACATAACATACACACACAATACACGTACACACACACGAGTTCATAAACAGCATATACATAAAAATAATAATATGCATAAATGTATGATAGCAAAAAAATCCCACATAGGCATCGCCAGTTCGTGGGTATACTTGTGTTTCTTTAAGGCAGTTCAGTTAAAATTACTCTAAATATACATATTTTATCTTTGTAGAAAATTGAAAAGAAAAGAATGAAAATATTTATAGTAAAATCATTATTTACTGTATTTACGGGATTAAATATGAAAAATAAAAGTTAATAAGGATTTGTTAAAAGTTAATAGAGATTAAGATCAGATGTTACAGCAGGTAAATATTAATATCTATGGTATTTATCCAAGACTTTATTACATTTTTATGTTTCCTGTAGGATGATATATTTTCACATTTGATTTCTGTATTGGTATAGAGTGCATTATAAATTTTTGGTGTAATAAAATAAGCATGTCTTTGCGCAAGCCTTTTTTTGCACAGTGGAACTTTAAATACATTATTTACCCTATTACTAGACCGATTTTCATTTTTTATAAAAAGAAAATTTCGAGCAAATATATATTTTAAACATTGTGTACAGTAAATTTTTCTTATCTCTAACAATTTAGCCTCTTCGAATAATTGCAAGGAGGGGTAGGTCATATCTTTATGCAACATTATTTTTAGTATTAGTTTTTGTGTTATTTCTAGTGGCTTAATATGGGTGTTATAAATCCCCCCCCCCATGCAATTATTCCATAAGATACTGATGATTGCACCAATGCATGATACACCAATTTGATTCTTTTGATATCTACTATGTTATTTAAACGTTTAAAAATATAAGTTAAATATCTAAGTTTATTTACAAGCTTTTCTACATGATTTGTCCATTTGAGTTGGCTGTCTATTATAATTCCTAAATATTTAACTGTATTCCCCGATTTCATTTCTGTACAGTTAGTGCATAAGACAGGATTGCAAGTATTTTTGTGAAACCTTATACTTAGATGAGTTAAGGGTGCCGCTTTTTTGGTATTATAAAAAGGAATATATATAGTTTTTTCACAGTTCAGAGTTAGAAGGTTTTGATTGAGCCATTCTTTGACAATAATTGTGCACTTATTAGCATTTTTAGAGACCTCGTCCCAGGATTTACCATGAACTGTGATTGCAGTATCATCAGCATACGAGAAAAGTTTTCCCGGAATACTAATATTACATAGGTCATTAATATAAATTAGAAACAAAAGCGGACCTATAACTGTTCCTTGTGGAACCCCATGTCTCATAGATGCTGGTTTACTAATATTTACGCCAATTTTTGTGGATTGTCTGCGATCAAGTAAATAATTTGTTAAAAGTGACAGACAATTGTTTTTGATTCCCATATTATTAAGTTTTCCAAGCAGTTTATTATGATTGACGGTATCAAAAGCCTTTTTTAGGTCTAAGAATATTGTTAAACTTTTCATATTCGAATCTAGATTGGTGTATAATTTTTTTGTTAGATTAAATAAAGCATCATCAGTACTAAGACCTGATCTGAAACCATATTGGTGTGGTGACAAGAGTGCATTAGATTCTAGAAACTCTAGTACTTGTATCTTTATGATTTTTTCTAATATCTTTGCAAGTTGGGATATCAGCGATATTGGTCTGTAGTTGTCAAGTTTAGAGATCGATCCAGATTTATGTATGGGTACAATAATTGAGAGTTTAAATGCATTTGGGAAAATGTTTTTTTCAAGGCAGGAATTAAAAATGTGTTGTAAGGGCATAGAAATGTGTTGTTTAATAGACTTGATTGTGATACAGCTTAATTCATCTGGACCATTGGCTGTATTTGTTTTAAGATTGTCAATGTGTTTTATAATTTCAGATTCAGTTATCCGTTTAAATTGAGATAAATTAGGAGTATATTCGGGGGTGGGTATGTCTATTTGGGTTGATTTATGTATACTGTTTTGAAATGAGGGATTATTATTTATTAAATCTGCGGCAACGTTTGTAAAGAAATCATTGAATTTATTTGCGATTTTTCCTACATCCGTTATGACTATTTTATCGTCTGTTACAATTTTTTCGGGAAATCTTTTTATTTTGTGTGTTCTATTCGTTATTTCATTTATGACTTGCCATGTTTTTTTAGAATCATTATCAGCTTTTTGCAATTGGTTTGCATAGTATTCTTGTTTACATTTCTTCATAAGAATATTAAAAAAATTTCTATAGATTATGTATTGCTGACGTAAATTTCCATTAGATGGTACACCTTTTACCATACAGTAATTCTCATGGTTTTTGTAAATTTTGTACAGTTTGTTCCTGTGTTGACTTGCAATTATCAGTCCACGCGTGATCCATGGTTTAATTTTTTTATGTTTTCTTTTAGGTGTTCGTGTTAATTCTAGACTATTTTTGATATTATTATTTAATATCGAATAGAATGTATTCAGTGATTGATTTGGGTCATCATTGGATAAAACTTGGTTCCAAGTTTCTTTTTTTAGAGAATTGTTTAGTGTTTGGTAGTTAATTTTATTTTTTTCCACTTGTTGTTCTTTAGTTGTATGATGAAAATTTAATTTACTGTGACCGAAAAAGGTTGGGTAGTGGTCTGTGATATCGAATTTTAGGACAGCTGATCTGGGTATAAAATTTTTATTAGTTTTGAGTAATATATGATCGAGGCAAGAATCAGCGTGATGGCCATATCTAGTGGGTTTATTTATGTAAGACAGATAACCCTCGCTATATATTACATTTAGATATTCGTTTGCAATAGGGTTTAGGATCGAATTATCAATGTTGATGTTTATATCACCTACAATAAATGAGAAATCGGATTGATTGCAATTATTTTCATTTATAAAATATTTAAGTTCTGTAATAAAGGATTTAGAGTCTAAGGAAGGGGAGCGATATATAGCAAGTATAGAGTATGTTTTACTGTTATGTGTGAAGGATAAATGTATGGCATTAGAATACTTAAATTTGGGGATATTAATTATTACGTTAGTTATTTTATTTGAACTGTAAAATATTGAGAGACCATCGTGAGAAGTATGTTTACAGGGTAGTGAGTAAGTCTCATAATCGGAGATGTGGTAGGGTATTGAGTCACGCATTTGCGTTTCGGTAAGTATGATTACATTTGGACGAAAATCTAGAGAATTGAGGAAAATACAGAAATCATCAAAATGTTTGCGTATGCTTCTTATATTTAAATTTATTAAATTGAAATCTGTATTTCCCTCAATTATGTAGTTATTTAGTTCTGTCATATTTTCATAAACCTTAGTGTCTGGGACCGAAAAATCGTCATAGTAATCCATTTTCAAATTTAATTATAAAAATTTCTTACTCTAGTAGGTACATGATTATTGGGTTGGAATGTCGTTAACATCATTTATTCTTATTATAGGGGATTCTTCGTTCTTTCTCAGTAATACATTTCCATCCTTCGTCCAAACGTATTTATATCCCAAAGATTTGGTAGATTTTGTTAACCAAAGAAGTTGTTTATTCTTTGGGGTAAGTTTATCATTTATGAATATTTTTTCAGTTGATTCTGAGTACCTGATGTCCTTGGGAGTGAAGATTCCTTTATTTTTTTTTTGTTTGATGACCTTATCCTTCGTTTCCTTTGTATCAAATTGAATAGTAATAATTTGTTTCACCGGGTTGTTATAGTAATTCACCAATGAGTTATTTTTTAGGAGGTCACTACAGTCTAGTGTTGACATCAGCATTTCTACTGGTTTTCTGATGTCGTCATTTTTTTTCAGTGTGATTCCTTGAATTTCAATGGATGTTTCTAGTGAGCTCTGTTGGATATGGTTTACTGACTGTTTAAGATTTTTTATTTCTTTTTGTAGTTCTTCAATTTTCGATTCATTTTTTTTTTGATGTTCATTGGTTTTTTTTAATTCATTTTCGAAATCATCAATTTTGTTAGAGCAGAATTCTACGCTCTTAACTATATCCTGAATTTCTTTTTTAATGTCTAAGAATATTTTATTGACATCTTTTTTTAGAAAATTTTTTAGTTGAAGGTCAATTCTGTCGCTCATTGTTAGTAACAATTGTTCTTTGAAACATTCTAATTTTTGTTCCATTGTATCACTTTTGGGAGCCATTTTTAAATGATTTTTATTTATTTTGGATATTATAAAATTTCAATTTTGGGCTAGAGTGACATCTATTGGCAGCAACTATTTATGGTGTTTTTGGCAGCAGATTAAGCTTCGTCTGTTGGTCGATAGATGTGATAAGATAAAAATAAACAATCAATATCAACTTTAGTATTATTTATTGCATTTGAAATTTATTTTTATACTTAATTATTAATTTTTATGTATGATGAGTAAAACCGCAGATGATTTAATGTCAAATTGATTGTTTTGAGTATCACTTTTGGTATCCACTATTAATTGTCCAAATTGTTATTGCCAATTTCTAGGTTAAGTTGATAAAAGTTTTTAACTGATATTCTTTTGCTTTATGTTGAACTAATCAGCTGATTATTATTATTTAATTGCTATGGAAAGCCACTGTTTTGTTCACTTTACATTTGCACTTATTGGATACTGAAAAATATAGTGTTGACAAATTCTATTCAAAGATAGTTAGAATTTGTCAGATAAAGTTTGTTCTATTGGGTTTATTTTTATTTAGGATTCACTAACTTGTGTATCAATTTAGGATTAATTCACTAGAACAGTTTTCTGTTACTATTTCACTTCAAATTCTCAAAGATTTCAAAAAAATATCATTGATTGTATGCATGAATAACATTGATAAATAACATTGATTGTATGCATGTAATTGTATAAATATGCCTACAGATGTGTTTAAGTATGCTGTGTGTCTTTGAATGTTTGTATGCCTATGAGTATGTTGACAGTGTTATATCTATCTGTCTATGGCTTTGTATTGTAGTCACTTGAAACGTTATTCTTCTTAATCTAATTTCTATATTGTGGCTCCTCGTTGTATGTATGATTTAGTTTTATAATTAATA
This sequence comes from Hesperophylax consimilis, assembly GCF_061612785.1. Classification (NCBI taxonomy): domain Eukaryota; kingdom Metazoa; phylum Arthropoda; class Insecta; order Trichoptera; family Limnephilidae; genus Hesperophylax; species Hesperophylax consimilis. The sequence goes on from NC_142850.1 coordinate 32,684,852, forward strand.
TTGTTCAATTTAAATTTACCTGCTAACAAACTGCTTTGGCATGAAGAATTTAAAAAAAAGTCAAAATTTGGATGTGGTATTCATTTGCTACAACACACCAAAGAAGTTATAATTGATGAGATGGAACATTTAAAAAATTATACCCTATTAAAAATATATTTATTAAAAGGTATCGGAAAGACCGCTGTATTTGCGATATCAATGAAAACTTTAGACCCGGAAAAAAGAAGGATAAGAATTCTAAATTCCCCCAAAAATAAGTGGAAATATTTAAGGATGAAATCTAATATTCATGATTTCGGATTGAAATTGTTACTCTTAAATAAATTTATTTATTTTTTAGTAAGGTTAATATTAAGCATCCTAAACCCGAGGATCTTGAAAAGGTGAAACTACTATACCTCCCAAAATTACTTTAACCCATCTCTTTATTCACATTTTAAGAAAACACATCGAAAATTTTCACTGGTATCAAAGGTGAGCCCCTGGCAACACAAAATGATTCACAAAACCAGATAATATGTCAGTTTCATAACAAATATTTTTTAATGCTGAAAACTCATTTCAAAACCGTTATCTCTGTTCAATTGACCACCGATTCGTATCAGGTCTGTGAGGGAACATTCAAAGAAAGGGAATCATTGAACTAGAAATCTTCACGCGGATCTTTTTCTCTCTTTTTCTTATGAAATAATACGTCCGAACACCACGTACAGCTCATACAGACATTATAGTATATTCTTTTATTATTTATTATTTATACATTCTACGCTGTTATGGGATCTTTGAATTTAAAAAAAATTGATATACATAATAGTTTAGTGTCTACAATTTCTACGAAATTATTGCCAACTACCTACACATAATCTAGGTACAAGTGAATATCTAAATGATTCAGTACTGATATTTCTATTGTAATTCAAAAAGAATTTTTAATCGAGTATTTCTAGTTGGTATATTAAAGGTGATTAGGCTAAATAAATCAGGGCTGTCTATAATTCCATTTATTAATAGTTACCTATGCCTTTACAATAGAGATGATAAACCCGTTGCCCGCGAGCCCTTTGGTGCGGCCCACTTTCTAAATAAAATATTTTAAAAATTGCGTTAAATTTTTTTCTATGGTTTCTAATCTGTTTTTCTCAAAAGTTAAGACTTTCTTTAAAGTTTTTAATCAGCCGCTCAAAATAATAAGTTTTTCAAGAATATTCCTTTAAAGTCAGAATTTCATGGTTCGGCCTCACGGTGTAAAAATGTTCACCTTCGTAGCGTAGCGCCTTGTTAGATGTTTGATGCATTTTAAAGGTTTCAGTTTTATAAATACCAATAGTTTTCTCGGCAATTTTTTTTAACTTTCTAAAAACCGACGACATTTATTGGTTTGTTCTTTTAGTATTTTTTGTTTTTTCTTTAATATTTATGAATTATATGGATTTGAATGATTTGGCATTGAAGATGTTATATTTTCGTTTGCGGCGCTTTAATTTTTATATTATTACTATCGTTATCGAATATTTTAATTAAAAAAACACCGTTTTAGAACATACAAATAGATCGGTGAGACGACTGACTGAAAAGTTACCCATGTAAAGCTGTGTATACAGGGTGTATCGGCACGTACCCGACAAACTTTAACCAGCTATTTTTTTTTTTTTTTCTTTATTCCAGGATGTGGGGAGGTTAGTGCAATCCCACACATCCCATAGAGGATATAATTACATATAGTATTTACATATAGTAAAATAAATAAAAATAAAAATAAAAAGATTAAAAATTAAATTAAACATGAAATTAAACCAGAGAAGCACGGGAATCCATCGGATCTAAGATTGTGGGAGCAAGTATCTTTCTCCAATGGTCTTCAATGCTCGATCCTGAAGTCAGACGGGATTCTATCATAAGAGTGTTTCTGGAATGGTTTATCCTTCCCCTCAGTCCTGCAATCCTGGTTCTTAACAGAGCTGCAAATCCTGGAACTCGCCCTTCTGTAAACATCGAGGAGGCACTGCAGTGCCTGGGGAGTCCGAACATCAATCTGTAAGCGTTGTTATATTGCACCCGAAGCCTTTCCATTGTTCTTTTCTTGAAATTAGCCCAGAGCTCGCATGTGTACAGGGTGGTGCAAAAGGCTAAGAAGAGCGTCCTTTTCACTCGTGGACTACAGAGCCCAAATCTTCTACTGAGCATGTTACATTTAATACTCAGTACACGCCTCTGCCTGTCAATATCTTCATCATCCGTTAACTTGTTGTTGATGACATGTCCTAGATATTTTGTGGTTTCTACTGTTTTCAGAATCTCACCATTCAAAAAGACGGGGCTATTCCTTGGCATATTTGGAGTAAAAAATCTTATGTGCACTTTGCTGTCCGGTAACGTTTTTTTTTTAATAAAAATTTTATTATTCATATTTTCACCACATGTCACCACTGTTTTATCCTTTGTCAAAGTTTGAAAACCCATCTGGCAAATATTTTATTCGAATTCCGTTGAATAATGCACGTGTGTACCTATATTGGCGCACACTTACAATCACAACGAAATGGCACCATTCGTCTCATTTTTAACTATTATTATTTAGTGTGGGCGAAAGAGCGAAGACGCTTTTTGACATACTTGCTTATAACAGCTGTTGAACACGAAACGCAATGCCAATGACAGTGATGTAGTGTGGAATTTTTTTTTTTTTGTTTTTAATTGAAAAAAAAATGCTACCGTACAGCAAAGTGCCAATAACATTTTTTACTCCAAATGTGCTAAGGAATAGCTGGTTAAAGTTTGTGGGGTTAGTGCCGATACACCCTGTATATACCCTACCATGGATAACCTACCTACACATAGTAAAAATGTTTAAAAAAAAGTCCACTTCTTTTGTTGTATACGATAAAAATGTTCAAAAGGTCCGCTTCTTTGTTTTAATTCAGTTAATTTGTATCTCAAAAGCGCTTCTTAGTTTCTTGAAAAACCTAATGAATCTTTGAACACAACTCAAGTTTACTTTTCAAAATAGACAAATGAAGACACAAGTCCGAAAAGGCACCCTTTCACTAGTAATAACTATAAAAAGTGAAATGCTATCAACCATGACATTTCATTATCCCAACTGTAGACAATCCAAAAGAACACAACCATAAATTACTATTTAATAAGAAAGTCGTACTAGAAATACTTGCCGGTTTCCTTACAGAGCCAATGCTTTCAACTGTGGCTGTTTTAATTATTCTAGGAATAAAATTGCTAGAGCACGAATTTCAATCGTTTTTTGTTCAAACTTAAGTCTGTCATGAGCAGCTGTTCCTGTACAAAGGAACGCTTTTTAATATATCTATTTATTTGGCTACAGTCATACTTTACGTTAGCCCCCAGCGCGTAATCAAAGTGCTTTATATAATTATTTATCTCGTCTTCTTCATTTATTATACGTTACTTAACGTGATAAGAATACCTAATAAATATTCACTGTTCGGGCCAGAGCAGCCTCTGTGTAATTCCTAGCCATATTTTCGAAGTGATTTACGTAGAGACTTAATTAAAAAAATATATAAATATTATAATGTATTATAATGTATTATTTTTTTATCTTTTGGAATATCGTTTCTCAAATGAGTTTTCGTGAATCGGTAAGAACGTCGTTCCCTTGGAATAATAAAGTTCCATCTGACATTTTGGGCATAGTTAACTTTTGCATCAGTTCTTTTTTTCTTTTATTTTTAAAACCACATCATAAATTTATCCAAGTTCTGTGGTTACGTTCTCATATTATTAATAAAACACCTTTATTAAAGAACAAAAAAATTTCGTTTGCGGTTTGCCATCAATTAAGTTCCATTTAAGGCTGGCCGCATACATACGTTTTTCGTATTCGATTTCCGAATTCGTTTTCCGTATTCGGACATTCGAATGCACGGAATCAGTAGAAAATACATTAACTGCCGCACACGTTCGTTTTAGTTCCGAACGGAACAAATTCCTTACGCACGTTCCGAATGCGAGCCGGCGCGTTCGGAGAAACCGAATGGAAAAAACCTAATGACGTCATGTGGAACGCAGCTATTGCATACAGTTTGTTTGTGCCGACGCAAACGTACGGAAATTTCCGTTCGTAATTCAGTGTTGCCAACGGATCTTGACCTAATATCGCCGTTTCTCATACATAAGGTAGCGTAAAGTAGCCGAATTTGCTGTTAGGTGGGACATGTTTAAAATTGATGTGGTGGCTAGAGAATTTCGGGACATGTTTAAAATTGATGTTTTTGAAGTAGCTTAATTGGCGACCAGTCGCCTTTTAGATTTTTTCGGCGCCGATTCTCGCTCTGAGTAGCCTAAATGGCGATATATCGCCCTTGTTGGCAACACTGGTAATGACGTTTATACATTCCGAATGAAGAAAAACGAACGTTTGCGCTAGTCTCACGGAATTCCGAATACGGAAAACGAATTCGGAAATCGAATACGGAAAACGTATGTATGCGGCCAGCCTGAAATTCGTTACGATTATTTTTCAGAACAACTGGGTGTCATTTGCATATTTAGGAGAAACTTAGTTTTTTTTCTGCTATGGATAAAATATTTTTGGAGCATCATGGTTTGATTTGCATTATACGTCAAGCATTCCCTTAAGGCAGTGGTGGAACTTGCAGGCTGCGGGTCGCAAGCCATAATGAGGCCCATGAGCACTTTCGGTGCTGACCACAAAAAAAATTATTAAAAAATGCTCTTGGAACGAGAGAACCGTTTTCTTTTAAGGTAATTCAGATACATTTTTCAGATATTATTACGAAACCCAGAAAAGGTATAACGTAGCTGACAGGTACCTACTAATGCACCAGCGTTTCTAGAAAGCAATCGAGACAGAAATAAATAGGTGATCTAACTTACCTTTTTAATTTTAAATTAATTTCTTATTATTTTCTAATAAAATGTGTAGTTAAAAATAATGAGTGGAATGCTTATTAAACCGGGGACTCGCTTACACATAAAATTACAACTGTTGATTCATCAGCATACGCATTAAAGAAGAAAACTATTCTCACGTTTTATTCTAGTTGCAGACTGTGTGCTGCGAAAATTGGAGGAAACCATTTTCGTGTTCTAGGTGTAATTTTGATTAATGTTGGGGACTTGCAAAAGGATTCACTTTTTAATTATTACCAGTTTTAATAAATTACAGTTGCGGATCGATCTGCAGGCACATTCACAACAACAGACACAAGCTATTCTCTTATTTAAAGTGCAGTTATAAAATTATTGTTGCAAAACTATTGCCTGCAAAAAATTGGAATGACATTTTCGTGTTCTGAGTGTGGTTTTTACTAAAATTGCGAAATCGCAAAACGATTTACTCAACTTAAAACCAGTTTTATGTTAAAAAAAATTTAACCATAAAAATCCAAACGTAGATTCATCTGCTGACGCATTTCAAAAGAAAAAATATCGTATTCGAAAGTGCAGTAAAAAAATTCAAGATGCAGTCTGCGTATTGCGAAAATGGTAGGAAAACATTTTCATGAACTAGTTTAGTTGCTGGTGTAGTTTTAACCATAGGAACTCCCACAAAGATTAATTTAAAAACAGTTCTGTTTTTGAATGTTGTGTTGTAATTCGATTTGCGGACACATCTGTAGACGCAACTCAAAAGAAACCACTCTCGCGTTCCGAATGTAGTTATACATTTCTATTTGTAGACTTCTTCACAGGTGTGATATAAAAATACACCCTCCCCCCTCCTCCTCGTCCTCCTTCTCCTCCTTTGCCTCCCAAGTCTAAGTTCGGCCCGCAAGTGATACCACAAACATCTAAATGGCCCCCGATGGCGAAAAGGTTCACCACCCCTGCCTTAAGGTAACAAGATTCCTTCTAAAACATGGAATTTTTCCAAAAAAAAATTACATCGAACCGTATTACTCCGAGTTTAGCTGATATTCCAAGAAAAAAATTTCTATCTGGTTTTTTAGCTTAGTTTTTGGTTAAAAGGCATGTTTTGCATAGAATGTTCTGAAACAAAAATATAATTCAATTGCAGTACGTTCGTCACATTCACTTTTTATAAATGACAATTTTTACTATTATGTATATTCGTGATTCAAACTTTGACCCTCAGCATTTTAATTTCATCCAAATGTCAGATGGAACCTTATCCCTTGAGACCGAAATTGAAGAAATAGCTATCGACATCCGTCATTTTATTCTACACAACAATACATCCTTTTTTATATACAGATCCTTAACCAGCCTCAAAACTTGACCTGAATGGCAATACCGGTTCCGTGGTGCCACAAACAATATTTTTAAAGAATTAAAAAAACCATTGCGGAATGCAACAAATTAAATTTGTTTGCGACGCAACTTTACGCATCTCCCTGTAACATACGTTCCTGCATTCCTCCACCCATTTACATGTTACCCTTTACCTACCCCTGTTTGACAGTGTGGAGTACCTGCATGCCTACATCATCACAACAATTTATTATATATTACCAGTCTGTTAATGAAACCGGTGCAGTGAACACGTTCTTTTAGTGCGCATAAATCGAGTCCATTACGGAACCTTGTGCAGCGATAAACAGCAGTATCCATCAAGGTCACAATATCGATCGAAAATACCAAAGAAAGTCAAAATTTCTAAATAATTCTAACTGTTGACCATAGCTACCCCAATAGTTTTGTTAAATATTGATTTTAGTCCATTATAATACCACAAACCGTTTCGCATACAATATTTGCGACTCCATTGTGCTTGAATGAATGCATTGTGCTTCATGAATTTATTTATTTTAGTGGTTAATCGATAATCATTAAAATACGTAGCTAATATTAAAAATAGTTCTGTTTTGCTTCATAATGTCACCTTTTGATTTAAAATTATACCTTATGGTAACATCATAGAAAAATAGATAGTCTACCTGTCATTCTGATTAATACATTGAAGGTAGATTTAATCGTTAAATATTACATTTGATTCCTTTGTATTGCACGTTTCTATTTGATTGGTAAAAATATGTAATAATTTATTGTCATAGCAAAACACTGCCATAAAATCAATGATCGATATCATTTCATCACGAAAATGGATGCATGACGTGAGAGGGAGAAATCAACGATCTCACCATAGATTATTTTTTTATAACGAGGCTTGCTTTATCTATGGAACCATTGAAATATGAAGTCCTTTGTCAATCAACCTTCCAATACCATTTGACCACTTTTGAGTAAAAGTATAATTTTGTTATCAGGTCCCAATATACCTGTTGAGATGAAAAAATACCCTAAAATAAAGCCAGAATCTTAACCCTTTCATACCAGAGTTCTCCCTGAGAAACATAAACAAAAAAATAATATCTCTTGATTTTGTCAAAGATCCCGTATATTGCGTATCTTTTGTGAAGGATATTCTTAACATCATCTATTTTTTATACTATGTTGCAACATTTATTCCAGCAATAAATAAAATGACAGATCTCGTTTTGGCTTATTTGCCTGTCTTGGGATCCAATATTATTTTTATGTTATCTTTATATTTTATGAATGTTACACTGAAAATTAATATATTTTTTAAGTAAACAATTGTTTGTACGATAGGTTATTTTTCGTTACTGTGATGTATGGTTATAAGGTGGGTATTCAGGCGATAGATGGCACTAGTCATAAAGCTTACTCCAGAGTCCGACAGATGTCGCTAGAGTGTAGCAATTGCCTGTGGGATATTATTGACAGACAGCAAGCTTCTAAAAGATAATTACCAACTCTCGGGTAATGAACAGTGTAGCTAAATCCAGACCTATTGATTGTAACGTAAATAAACGCAATTATAACTAGAACCTTTTACTTTATCAAAGAGTTCCCAACACAGTAATCTGCAAGTAAAGTAGAGACATAAAATTTACCAATAAAAATAACCCTTTGAGACCAAAAAATAATAAAGAAATTAGAAAAAAAAATCTAAATTAAGCAGAAAAAAATTATACACCAAAAATCTTCAAATAATTGTGTTCTCAAGCTTTAGATATGTGGAAATAAAAGTGCGGTACTGGAAGGTTTAAAAATATAAGTGAAGCAGCCATGCACAAAAATATGCGTCCCACGGCCCTGGAATATTGGACAGACCTGCGGTTTAATCTGCTCTATCAAATGTTTAAAATAAAGTTGGAATCTTGAAATCTGTTGGAAAACGACATACTCGTATGTGATGAAGTCATGTAAAAACAATATATGGAGCGCGGCCCGGTGTACTGAACGGACCTACGATCGACTTTTCCCAAGCGGGCCTAGAAAATCGATTTTTCCATGGGGTTTATTTTAATTATTTCTGATGAACCTATTATATTAAATGTAAATGTTTTTAGAGGGATCCGCAAGGAATTTACTAATTCATCGTCTAGACAAATAAAATTTGGTGCTCACCACTAATTTTATAGTTGCAAAACGTTTTATAAAATATTCAAACCGTTTTATAAAATATTATAATTGCAATGTCCAGTTTTTATTAATCTTAAATACAAATAACTTATATCCGTAGGGATCCCTATAGAAACATATGTGATTTTAGTAATACGTTTGACAGAAATAATTAATATGTCAATTTTGAGCGAACCCCCGTCGAGCCTTATATAGTCCAAAGGTCCCGGCATTGTCGTATCGACAACTAAACAGAATCGATAAGACACACCAAGCTGTTCATGTTCGTTTACCAATATCGCCAGCGCAGTTTACGTTGGTAATTGAATAATTATCGGTTAAAAATCGCTCTACGATGGCAACACAGATACATTTTATCTATCGCGTAGTGGGCTTTTTGTCGTTTTGAAACGAATTTCATTTCATTAACATAGCATCATTTACCTTTTTATCGATAGTGTAGTAGTCGTTAGCCATTACTCGTGATATCCTTGACAACTGTATCGATTCAACAAGAGGTAGTAAAATATAAAGAAAATTTTATTAATGATATGACGATTTATGTAATAAATAATGTTCAATGTTAAAATCAATAAATTTTCTGGATAACTTTTTCAATGGACCAAACGGGTTGACAACAATATTTTAGTCGATTAATAACCGATATTGTTGATGTTAATCTTTATCGTGTCAAGTATCCGATTTTTCTTCCTTTGTTGAAAGAAGCGAGCTGGTTTAATGGTCGAATTTACTATTTCACAATTTACTTATTTTTTGCGCTTATCGTAATATTATGACCTTAGACAAAAATGTATTTTTTTGTCCTTAAGCTGAATGCGGACGGAGGTCATGCTCTCAAGCATGGCACCACATATAAGCATTATTCTCTTTGAGTATAAATCTCCCGAACTTTGTTATGCACTTCCGAAAGGAAACATTAAGGCCGTAATGTCGGCATAATATTTTGAGCTCGAAGTGATTAATTTAAACTGTTTGGGTCCTTGCCAGCCCTAATAGCCGACTGGCATTATATTACTATAGTGTTTTTGTAATTAAAATTATTTTTACAATAATAATAGCAAAACGGTGCATATTTTTTTGAAAAAAAATTATGTCTATTTTTATCGTGCTCCTTTACTGCTTTAGATTTCAGTTCACAGAAATCATTACTTTTTGTGATAACGCACAAGAGTTCCATCTGCCGGAGCGAGTGAGACTATGATAACCTCATGTTGAGGGGCTGAAGAAAGTGGAAAAGTGTAATCAGAAATAAACGAGGAAGGTTTTGAAGCATTTTGATGTTTAAATCTGAACAATAAAAACATGGCTAAAGGCATTTAAAGCATATCATAGACGCTTATTAAAGTTTCAAAGTAAGCACGCTTAGCTACTTATATATTAATAATTTGTCTTATAAAATAAAAAAAGTAGCTTTTCAGTCGGATCTGTGAAAATGATTTGGCTCCCTTATGAAATAATTCAAAATGAAAATAAGAACGAGTTTTGCACAAGACAAATAAAATAAAACATTTGCTGGAAAAAGGCGAAAGAAATAAAACCGTCTTTTCACCGGTCATTGAATCGAAAACTGCCAAACCATAAATTTAATTTTCGACGATTTTTCACGTCATCAAATTTAAACTATTTATTCCCTTTCAATCTCAGTCCTCAATAATAACTATATTTTCAACAAACCTAATCCTTAACATCCATTAAACAAAGATTATTTAAGTACAATTAAACTGTGTAACCCGCCACTGGTTATTAGTTCTTTTAAGTAGATTATATTGCATTGCATACTTGCATTATTTATCATCTGCTTTTGTTTTGTTTTATTCTCTTTTCGTCTTAAAAACTGCACCATTAAGTAAACTTCGTGTAGTATAATTTCATTTTCACTAAACTATTTTTTTTCGTTGCTCATCTCACTAGGGAATTCCTATGTCGAGATGAGCAGCTTTACAATTCTATTTAATCAAATAAGTACATTAAATACACTGTGTTCATGAATTATTTTGATTTTCTTTAACTGCTACTCAACTAAAATGTATACAATACTGCCGCCATGGGTGGAGTTACAGTACCCTCTTTGAGAATTTATCTGTAACATGTCAGCACAGTTTCTTCTAGTGAGGTGCTCGCAAAACACTGCTACTAACCCATAATGTTACTTTTGTTGTATAACTGGTACTTATAATGTAATTTATACGTAAGAGAATAGAAATTAATTAATAAATAAATTAATAAGATTTCATTTTAAATTTACGCAATGAAAACGTCATGAACTTTTGCATTCGTCCCATAAAACTTCAGAGAAGTAAGGTACAGTCGTCCTACAGTATCTCTACTGGAAATAAAGGTTTTGAAGTTTCAAAAAAAAAATATAAAGAGTAAATTTATGTGATATGACATTTCTGGTTTCCTTGATAAATATGATCGCCATCATAATGTAATCCTACTGAATCAAATACTAAAATATCGAGTGCACTGCTAGGAATATTAGAAACGCTCACTTCTTGCGGATGAACCGAAACTCTTGACAGGGTTTAAAATGGTATCAGATGTACTGACATTAATACCTTTCGAGTCCATAAGTCCCGTCATCAGTTTGGTCATAATCTGTGGGAGTTTCGAGAGGAAAATAATGATATCCTTTGTGCTGTGAAATGCGATTTCAGCGGAGATAAAATGTGATGAATTGACTTAAAGGGGAAACTAATCATCTCGTTGAATTGTAACTGGTTTTATAGTAGTTTCTAAATAGTATAGAACGAAGATAGACAATGCGATGCTCTTGAGTATTCAAGCAACTTTAGTCAGCAAGTAAGAAGCATGCCATAAACCAGCAAAAAGTTAGCAGGAATGGTTTTTCTTTAGAAATGTTAGGGAATTTGTTATTTTGTTTCATTTCATTGGACATGCATAGCATTTCAGTCTTTATAGGCTAGGTAATGAATACCCTGGAATTTATAATGATCTTATCGTGTTACGTGTAAAAGATAGTTTTATCTTTCTTTAATATCATTTAAACCTGATATTTAATCACTTTAATAGTTTGTCAGCAGGGGCATATTGACAACAGTTTATATAATATCATGGTACATTTTCAAACAGTAAACAGTTAGAGTGGATTAAATGACCAGTGCAGTTTAAATGTAAATATATTTGGCAGGGCTGGCCCCGTGCAGGCGCAATTGGAACAAGCCGCACCGGGCGCCGACTTGCTAAGGCGTCAAGGACCCAAGAAGCAATGGCGCTGATTATACCGAAAACCTGATACGCCATTAATGTTTTTACTAGCGCTAGGCGCCGCTTTTGACAGGGCTGACCCTGATAGCAGGATATGCATTATGCAATAAACAAGTACAAACTAATAGTTACAACAATAACTCCACAGAAATAGTTACATGGGATATAATAAAATCATAAGTCGTTATGTGAATCTAAATAGCACTACAAAGGCATAGAACATAAAAGAGTAGTAAATTAATATTAATCATCTGTATCTTATCAGCACGGGTAAGCACCTAGTGAGGCTCACATCACTAAATAATATATTTTTTTTAAATGCCACTTTCTTAGAGTAAATTTGACTTTAGCAGTCTAAATGATATCTTTCACTAAACTACTTGTTGAGCAGCGGCTTGCCGCGATAAATATAACTGAAAGTGTGATAATCATTGAAAAGAGTTGAACTAGCCGCCTACATATTATAGTACTTTATCACATAACACACTCGGTTAAACCAACTCAACATGGGGTTCATTGTCCAGCTAGGAAAGTGTATTATTGACTATCGGGGCTGAGAGGTCATAAGAGGGATGTAAGCACAGCTGCACCCCATTGATAAATAACTGGAGGTCCACTGATAATTTGTTCAGCGTGAACCAAATATCAGTGGTATCCTATCGAAAGAGTAGGACAGATCGTTAGGCACGCTCTCGACTAAAAAAAGAATCACCCTGTTTCATCGAACCACCTTTTATTTCTCTAAAAACCACGTTTTTTGTAAAATTATTAATTAAGAAGGTATTTTTACCTTTTTACGAAAACCAATCATTGATAATTATGAAACTGGAAATCGGAAAAAAAAGTCCAAGACACCACTGTTTCTAGTTGTTAACTCAACTGGCTACTAAGGCTTCGGAGTAAAGGTTCAAAAAGAAGAAGAAGATAACTTTAAAGGGAGATGTGTAAATACGAATGGCAAATGAAATTTGACACTTTGATCCTCTAACTCAGAGGTTCCCAAAATGGTCTATATAGACCCCCAGGGGTCGATATCGGCTTGCAGGGGGTCTATGTCAGCGAGAAAAAAATTTTGGGGGTCCACAAGATTCCAATGGGGGTAGATACGAGCGGACCCCCATTTACCTTAAGTCAACATTTAGGAGTTCCGTAAATGACACAATGCACCTAACACAAATAACACAGTTTGCGTAATACTCATAATAGACTGAGAAATTACTTATTTGATATTTGTATTTTTATGTTTCGTAAAGTTGTTTATTGAGTTATATAAATAAAATTATACGTTCCTTTTCTTGTCAGTATTAATATATTCAAGCAAAACATTGCAAATCGGAAGCCGCGAATTTTCCTAGATCCCCAACTTGTTTTTGAAAAACGTCCAGGGTAATAATGACGTTCAAAATTTAAATGTACTTCACACAGACATCAAAACTAAGTTTAAGGACATTTTGACTGTGGAAGTGGAATGTTGAAGAATCGGATATCATATGACAAAAAGAACTGACCGGAATAAGCCCTAACAAAGAACTTAAGGTGCAGTTCTGTAGGGCCAGCTACAGAAAGAAATTCCCGTTGCTTATCCTGCTCCATTTTCATTTGGTGTAATACCTCACAAGGGCGCCCCTGCCTGCACAACGTAAAAACAGGGGAACTATACCCGCCACCCGGTTGTTGGACAGACAAGGTAAGGGAATCTTCTTACGAAAAAGATAAATGATTATCACATGGGACGTTAATAGTTTTAGGAAAATTCAATATTCGGCAGGCGGGGGGTCTACGGAAAAAAATATATTTGGCAAGTGGTCTACGGGGCAAAAAAGTTTGGGAACCTCTGCTCTAACTGAAGAACGGATTCAGTGTATTGCTTATCAAGAATGGGCACAAGATATTGACAATGATTTTCCTCCCTCAACTGCCGATCCCATTAGAGAAATCATGCTATCGTGTTCTGTATTAGAACTATTATCAAAACTGTTCTCTTTTATCATCGTTTTTTTATATACCCAAAAATGGCAATTCATTATTTTATTAAACTTCGAAAAACGAACTTTTCTTATTTAATATATGCACTGAAGTTAAGTTTTTCACAAATGATAATAAATTATTATAAACAATAATTAGTCACCTGTAATATCAATACAAATTGAAAATATATGCCGCCGACAGGAATTGAACCCGCGCCTTCTGATGTCCGGTAAGACGCTCAGGACCACTGAGCCACGTCGGCTTATTTCCAACACGCCTTGTCTTATAAACATTAGTTTATCATTAAAATGATAATAAGTTTTCTCTTTGCCCTTTGAGATAACTGTGGGTGTCTTTACGAATCGATAGATAAGATATTATATTAGTGCATAAAATTGTTACCGTATGCAGATATTTACCTCATTCAAAAAATTATAATTCCAAACCAAACATTATTGGGTTTATTTAGTGCTAAGCTGAAAGATCTCTAATGAAATAAAACTTCCTGCAATGATTTAATTCTCTTGCACGAGACGTTTTGGCGGCTTCCTCGCTTAAAAAGCTTTAGCCATTCCATTCAAAGACTTGGCATACAACTGCTGGCAGAGCAATCTAAAGAAATGACAGAAACGAGAGAAGAATGGAGGGGTCGGCAAAAAGTAAGAAGAAAAGAAGATTATAATTGTACCTGCCTACTTCATACTAATTATTATTAAATGTTGTATCTATGTTAATAAACAACTTTACGCCAAAACTGCTCTCCTACACCTCATCCATAATTATCTTCATATTACAAATCAACCAAAAGCCATAATAAAAACCTGGTTCTCAACAAATGAAACACTGAACATTCCGATTACACACACCACACACGGACAAAGACACTTTCAATACTACGCAACCAAACTTTTTAACACTATGCCCCAATATTATACTTTGAAACAATTACTGACTGAAAATACATCTACAAACTTTCTCAAAAAACATATCGTAGCCTGGATAAAAATTCACTATAACACACATAAATATCTGTCACACTTAATCACAAACACGTTAACACCTCAGCACAGGTTCTCCTAGTGAGTGATACCTATATCGACCTATTTTTTTTTTTGTACCTTTTTTCTGTAGTTTTTTTATGAACTACAATATAAACCACTGTAATCATTTGTAAAATGTGTATTCAAGAATAGACATAATTAAATAAATAAATGTTAAATTTTAGGTAAATAACACCAAGTCGCTCCCATTTAATCAGTTAAAAGGAAAAAAAATGAAGCGCATTAAATCAATTGTGACCGTAACACTGTATTCAAACTTTCCCCTTAAAGTATTAGGCACCACCTTTTTTTAGGCACCACCCTATTACTTGCGCAATTTAACAAAAGCTTATCGAATATATTAACGGGCACAAATCACCTCTTACATTTTTTTGACCCTTTAATATCAAAATACAACGCATAAATGCGAACTTAAAAACTGCAGAAAATTTTACGTAGACATTGGTAGGGACCCAGCTACAAATTAGCTATATCTGAATAAAGTAATGAATGATAAATTACACATATTGATAGTAATATTATGACTAGCAGTTAAAAACCCGCGGCCAAAAAGGCGGCACTTGGTTGGGCTTAGCCCAGTTTAAGTGATACTAACAAAAGTTACATTTAATAGGTACATATTAAGTCATTCGGAGAGAGAGGGTGAGTATATATTGGAAATAGATTATTACAATATATCACCCCTGAGGTGATATCTCACAAAAGCGGAGTTATATAAATTGTCCAATAAATAAATAAATACAGAGTTTTCCAATAAGAGGTGTTATTTTGAATAGCCCATTATTTCGGTAGATGTTACTTTTGAAGCTGTCATTTTTTTACATTTGACAAGTAGAAACTACGCCATTAATAAAAATGGAACAATATATGTTTCAACAATGCATTAAAATTATTAAAATTCACTTGAGTGAATCAAATGCAAATCATCTTGAGTGATGAGGTCCCCTTTCCACCTCGGAGGCTTCTTCAACAAGCAAAATTGTCGCATCTGGGGCTCGGAAAATCAAAGAGTTTTTATTGAAAAGCCTTTCTTTTCTCAACGTGTGACTGTTTGGTGCGGTTTATGGTCCGGCGGAGTCATTGCACCTTACTTTTACGAAAATGAGTCTTTAGCAACAGTTACGGTGAATGGATTGTTTTATCGAGATATAATTAATGTTTTTTTATGACCGAAATTGAATGGCATTAATTTAGACAACGTTTACTTTCAACCAAACGGCGCTACGTGCCACACAAGCAACGAAACCATTGATCTTTTATGATTTAATATCAATATAACTCCTCTTATTGGAAAATCCTGTATAATGTTTACATATTATTGCGTACATACGCATTGATATACAACGGAAATAGATAAATACTATAATGTAATATTATAAAATTTTATTTCCATCACAAATAACTTTTTTTAGACCAATTTATTATATACAACTTCTACATGTTTCATGAACGAAGTTCACCTCATCAGGAGTAAGTATACTCCAAAGTCAAAAATTAAATATAGATTACAATTGGAAAGAAGAAGTGGAAGGAGGGGGGGGGTTAGAGTGGGCGGGGTTTATCCGAATTATTAATTACAATATCGTAAGACGGGAAAGACCAGTTGAGTGGGAAAATATTTAAAAGAGAGTTTATAATTTTTTTGCTTATTAATTATTTCTGATTTTATATTGACATGTTTTCTTATTTCTAAAATAAATATATACAAAATGATTTATTTGCGATGCTTTATATCCTGTGTGAAGTATTTAATAGTAAATAGACGCTAGCTTAATAATACTATCAGATTTCTGAATATTGTTTAAAAAAAAAAATGTTTTTATGAATATCTACTAAGTGCATCATTAATAAGTAACTATTTATACTATCAGGTGACAATATGTAAGAGTTTTTCAGACTCCTGTCTACCCAAGCCAATCAACCACTTAGTTATTAATGGACCGAAGTGGGACATTTTGCAATTTTTAATATTTAATTTAATGAGAGGGACAATCATCTGCGATGCATTCGGTTGTTTAAATAAGTCCACATCCACTGTTATGGTATGGTATGGATACTTGGTAAACTGATAATATTACAATGGTTATTTGGTAATCTAATAATATTACAATGGTTACATGGAAATCTGATTATACTAAAATGGATACTTGATAAACTGATAATATTACAATGGTTATTTGGTAATCTAATAATATTACAATGGTTACATGGAAATCTGATTATACTAAAATGGATACTTGGTAAACTGATAATATTACAATGGTTACTTGGTAATCTAATAATATTACAATGGTTACTTGGTAATCTGATAATGAATAACAACCCTAAGATACATAAGGCAAATAGTACAATGGTTACTTGGTAATCTGTCAATGAATAACAATGCAAAGATACATTAGACAATTTAATAATAATGACTTGAAATTAAAGAAGAAATTATTGTCGTTTTATCGATAAAGGTCAAAAATATATTATTAACCTAATATGAGTAAAATAATTTTCCTAATGAGTTGGAATAAAAGCATCCATAATAGCACACGTTAAATACTGTAGCAGCTTTATATTTTATTAGCCAAATATGTATATATATGATTTATTTTGCTATTTGGCTACAATATATGTATGATATATTTGACTATTTGGCCATATTTTATTTATTAATTTATTTATTAAAAGATTCATTACATTTTATGCAAGGAAGCTTTTGACTGTCCAACTAGGAAAGTTTCCCGTTTTAGGATAGTCAAATTAACAGGTTTCAAATTATCCTAGAGGAATACAGGATTTAGGAATAGAGAAAATGAGTAAAAGTCAAGATATATAAAATAATAATATATGTATGATATATTTTACTATTTGGCTATAATATATGAATGATTTATTTTGCTTTGATATATGTATGATATATTTGGCTAGAATATATGTATGATATATTTGGATATTTGGCTTTAATATATATGAAAAAAAACTGTAAAATAGAGCTATGAGAATTATATTGAAGAAAAATGTACGAAAGAAATATTGGAGGAGTTGCCGTTAAAACAAATTATTTACTTCATACATCAACTGAAATTCTGAAAAAAAATTAAAACCTTCATCACGAACACACGCATGAGACGAGGACACATGTACAGAGCATTGAAAGTATTTGGCGAATTACCAGTACCAGAGGAAATTCAATTATATGTAACTAGCTAACGTGTACTCGGCGTTGATCGACTTTTGTCTTCTTTCTAAAAATATTATATGCGTGAATTAAATATATTTTTTTTTTTTTTTTTTTCTTTTTTTTAAATATATATATATATATATATTTAAAATAGAGAATATATATATATATATATATATATATATATATATATATATATATATATATATATTCTCTAAACGATTGTGAAAACCCTCTTGAAATATCTTGCATGGTTTAGTTTATTTGATAGCGACTTTGTTTTAGTGTAATAGAGAAGAGATAAAGATGTAAAACTTTTTATTTTTTAATTTTTAAATATGTTAATAATTTATAACTTTTTAATAAACTTAACAAATTCTAATTATTATCAATTTTTATGTCAAAGGGAAACAGCACTATAATATCAGGTTAGTGGCTGACTTGGTATCGGTAGAATGGCTAAGTTCTCCATCACGACACAGGCAACATTTTCTGCTTTCTGTGATGGTAGTATAAGATTTTCAACTATTATCAGGTTGTTTGTAACCCGGGAACATGTGTCTTAAAAAAATTGAATTCACATTTATAATTTTTTTGATTTGTTCAAAATATATTTCAAAATATTTATCTTTGATCATACATAAAAGTTTAAAGATAGCGATCGAGCTAAGCAATGAATTCCCCTTTCAACCTTTGCATTCATTACATAATACAGGGTTTTCCAATAAGAGGTGTTATTTTGAAATTCAATCGTAAAAGATCAATGGTTTCGTTGCTTGTGTGGCACGTAGCACCGTCTTGTTGAAAGTAAACGTTGTACAAATCAATACCATCCAATTCCAACCACAAAAAATCATTAATCATCTCTCGATAGCGCAATCTACTCACCGTAACGGTTTCTCCAGCCTCATTTTCGTAAAAGTAAGGTCCAATGACTCCGCCGGACCATAAATCGCACCAAACAGTCAAACGTTGAAGATAGAGAGGCTTTTCAACAATAATTCTTGGGTTTTCCTAGCCCCAGATGCGACAATTTTGCTTGTTGACGAAGCCACTCATCACTCAAGGAAATGGGCCTCATTACTCAAGATGATTTTACATTTGATTCACTCAAGTGAATTTTAATAATTTTAAAGCGTTTTTTAAGCGTGTATCGTTCCATTTTTATTAATGACGTAGTTTTTACTTGTCAAGTGTCAAAAAATAACATCTTCAAAAGTAACATCTACTGAAATAGCGGGCTATTCAAAATAACATCTCTTATTGGAAAACCCTGTAGTAATTGAAAGTTTCCGTTCAACCTGCGCAATAAATATCTACTTGACGTATTTAACCCGGTTTTCTACCATTTCGTGGCCATTTCTTCCCATTCACAGAAACTCTCAACAAGTTTCCTTAATTTTAGTAAACTCGTAATCTTTATAGCCACAATTTATTTATGATTAATTAGGAATCAACCAAAAACACAAGGTCATAGAGCTTTTAAGTTGCAAAAAGACTATTAGATTTTAAGGCTTTGAAAAAATATATGTATCGTATTATTCATTAAGTATAAATAAAAAATTCTTTACTCTTGGGCTAATTTGTTCGCATTTGGAAACAACTTACATAAAAATCATTGTATCTCCCTTACTCTCACGGTGAGAAATATGATCTAAACGGTGTTAGAAAGAAAAAATACCACGCTTTATATTCAAATCTTAAAGTTTACTACGGAAATTTTATGTGTACTTTTATGAAAACCAAAAATTTGAATAAATAAAATTAACTTTGTGTTTGGGATGAAATAACGGTAAAAAGATGAGGTGGAAATTTTTAAATATAACTGACATTGGCCCATTTAGAAGCAAGCCATGTATGTTGTGCTCGTTACACGAATTTTACGGTCATACCAATGCTTACCAGATTTGCAAGTATGAACCTAAGAACCATAAATGCAGTAGATGTATTGCTACTAATGATATATACGTATGGTGTTATGATAATTAGTTCCCCTTACATTTTAGTACTGCCCTGAAGAAGCTACATTTACTACGCAGCGAAACCCGGCGACACTATGTATAGTTAACAAAAGTGGTATTTACTAAGTTATTATAATATTTGAAATTAAAATATCACAAAGTATCTGCATCACTTAACAGATATTAATGCACACGGCAGGTTTCGAAGTCGTGACCTCTTGACCTGGAAAAAGAGACCTTAACTGCTCGGCCAAAGAAATGGTCGTTGACGTCACTTGTACCAAAAATTTGATTTAAAAAAAGAACGACATGGAAGAGATTAAGTTTCAAAAGAAGAAATGTGTTTGTGGGTCATTTCTTATCCTTAGTTTTGGTTTTAATTCTTCGAGGCTTACAACTAAACTCCTTTCCCCCAAAGTCACTCAACTCAAATTCATTTGAAAAAGCTACTTAAGATTAATTCGACTTATTTAAAGACAACTTTGATTACTTTCTGTTTAACTTCCAAGTCCCCAATCGTTCATTCTCAAAAGCTCAAATAACTTTCAATCATTTCACAATCAAACGCTCGTCTCGTCGTGTTCTTAAATAATAATTATGAAGTCTTTCTGATAT
The DNA here is from genome assembly GCF_061612785.1 of Hesperophylax consimilis. NCBI lineage: Eukaryota > Metazoa > Arthropoda > Insecta > Trichoptera > Limnephilidae > Hesperophylax > Hesperophylax consimilis. The sequence continues at coordinate 32,705,269 of NC_142850.1, forward strand.
TTGAAAACTTTTAATTAGTCCTTTGATCCAATGGGACCCAAGCATTTGAATTATTTGATGAAATTATTGACAAAGTTTCAGTTGAAGTTGTAAGCATGGACTACTAGGGTGTTTCTGAATATTACGATTTCGCGAAGTTAAATGTGTTTAATTTTAAAGGAAAACGTTTTGAATAAACATGTTCTGTTGTATTATTTGTACCTCTATATTTTTGTGGAGTTTCCTAGAATAAAGAACTGCAGTCCCTTTTTCATTATTTTTTTTATCAATAATGCCATTCCAACTGAAATAAAAAAATGTTTTATTGGAACAGTTAGTCTTAATAGTTTGAGTATTCCAAAAATTGCCCCAACTCTACGATAGTGAGGTGATTTTGATGATTTGGCGCGACATCGCTCTCGGCGTTCGACCATTTGGCATCATTGATGTTTTTTTAATTATTTATAAGAAATACCACTTATTTTTTGTTAATTCTTATTAGTTGAAATGTTGATAATGATTTTAATGCTTTTATAAAAAGTAGCGTGTAACTTGGGCGCTAAGTTTGTATTTTATAGATTATAATTTTTTAAGAAAACAGATAATAAAACTACAGTGAATGATTTTTTACATTAAAATTCTTTAAAAAACCAGATAATAACATTTTTAAATAATTATTTTAAAGATTTTAATTCTTTATAAAACAGATAATAAAAATACAGTGAAAACTAAATAATTTTATGGATTAATTTTTTTTGAAAAAAACAGATAAATTATATATTGAAAACTAAATATTTATTTATTTTTATTTTTTACATAATTTAACATAAATACAAAATTCAGATGTTAATTTAAATTGTCAGTGAATAATTTTGAATAACTTTTTTTTTTTTTTTTTTTTTTGTTTGTTTTAACTTAAATTTTATTCTAACGGTACGCAGAACTAAATATTACATACAGTTGATCTTTTTTTGACATATCGGAGTCAAATATTGGATTCTGAAAAAAAATTGACGAAAATTAAGTACAATCATTTCTTAAAAATGCAATTAATGGAGTGGCTGGCTAAAGTTGGTGGTGATTTTTTATTCCGTGTACAAAAAAGACACAGCAATAATATCCTATTAAAATTATTGTGAAGATTTTTATTCCTACCCCATTAAAGGCAAAATATTGGAAAAAAAAATTTGAAAAAAAGTTAAACTTTGAACCAAGGCAACAGTTATAATTTATGAAGAAAATTTTTTTTTTTCAATTATTTAAATAAAGCACGTATCTTAAAGAATATTTCAAGTGTTTTTTAAAATTGCTTTTTTTGTAAAATAAGTACACAAACAACCTGATTTCGCACGCCTTCAAACTCGCCTAGATACAGCAGCATAGTTGCGCGCCCGAACATCTCAGTTCTGTGCGTAATTACGGAGTAAGTAAGCTTCGGATGTCATTTTCAATGATTTTTTTTTAATGTCAGTGATTAATTGAGAACACATTGGTAAAAAAATAATTCATTTCAGGAACATGCCGATCTGGGGTCAATGTCGCGCCAGCGCTCAAATTTAAGCCACTGTGCGGGGCTATAGTTTACTCGATCACCCGCTTTTAACATTGAAGAACACTAGATAAAACGTTAAAACGCCAAAATTCAAAAATACATCCATGACCGTAACTGATTAACAATTTATTGGTGTTTAAAAACCTGCGAAAAAAATATACTTTGTAGACCACAGATATATTACCCACACGGACTGGCTATGAGTTCTGTTGTCAGAATGTATCAGAATTCAGTCCTACTAATCAAACTTTTTTTTAATGGTATGGTAATGATGATTTATAAATTCTACGTAGATTCAATAAATGATATAAAATAAAGTCGCTATCCGCGTATTTTTGTACGCTTAGTTCTTCTAAACTAAACGAATTTTGCTACAAGTTGTCATGGTCATTTAGCAAAACTTTTTCGGAAGGTTTATATATACCTATATATAATAGATGCATATTTTATTTATAAAAAGAAGGCTGGTAAATATTATGGGATACATTAAAACAATGTACTACGGAATTGTATATCTTAAAAAAGCCTATAGAAACGTCCAGGATGATATATGTCTATCTTCTAAGAATAACCCGTGGTAATCATTTGTATCTTTTACTTATATAATTGGTTGTTTGCGAAGTTATTTTGACCAATATAATATTAATTCTATTTAATTAATTATGTTAATTACGTTAGGCATTTAATGTATATCACAACTTGTCCTCTACAGTGTTAAAACAGCATATCATTTAAATTAATATCTTAGAAGATGTCATACATATAAAAATTACTAAATTTCTAAAATATTATTAATCCTTACACAATCACTCATATCAGTTACATTTTGTTTTGTTTTCGTAATTAAAAAAATCACTCGCAACAAATCGGTCGGTCACGGTAAGGTGAACAATCTGCCACTGTGCGAAACCATGAAATTGACAACCGGACGGTGGGTCGTTCCCTATAACTCACTACTTATAAAAAAAATTCGTTGAGTTTTGCAGATCAATACAATCAATCCAATATATAAATAAAGGTAAGGATCAATCTACGTTCAGTATACAATCACCAAATGAAGTGGAAAAATATCAATCTGATTGTTACATCTGCAGCTCGAAACAGTATCTATGATTTTATCATTCATACATCTAGATAACGGAAAAAGGTTTTTTTTCACTGTGATGTTGTTACTAATCTACGAGATACAACACAAACAGAATTTAACAAGTTATGTGCTAAAGACTATTTCGCAAAACACAGACATAATTACAAAGTTCCAAGCCCTTGAAAATAATTGCCCTGAGGGAAATTATTTTCCTCGTGGCCTCTTGTGTGGATTTAATGTAAAAAAATATATATATCTTACCTTTATATCTCTTATCTTACCTTTGGCTATGTGTTAATCAACTGGAACTTAAAACCAACACGAGAGTTTCTTTGTCTACACATGAGAACAAACTTCAGAGTTGTTGTTCAAAATTGGTAATGGTCAGCTTCCACAAGACAATAAAAGTATTAATCTCAACAATGAAAATCTTTGCGTTTTAAACGACCTTCAAGAATTGATCAACAATTTTTATCCCAAATTATGAATAACATAATTTGTTAGACTATACCTTGGTTCAAGCAGAGAAAAATACTGTCACATACTAACGAACAAGTAAGCAAGGTAAATAACTTGATTCTCTCGAAGATTGATGCACCGATGCAAGCATACTTCTCTCTAGATACTGTGCTCGATATTAGAGAGGCTATTCATTTTCCTACAGATTTTCTCAACTCTTTACATCTCTCAAGAATCCCCCTTCATAATTAGTGTTGAAAGTAGGGTGTCTTATTATTTTATTACAGAACTATAAACTACTCAAATTGTGCAATAGTCCACGTTTACAGGTAAACACAATAAAAAGCGTTCATAATAGAGTGTACCTATAATACTGACCTGAATACTGACTGGAGAAGTTGTTTTAAATCTCCTGATTCCTTTAAGACCAACGGATATACTGTTTCGATTTAAACGACTGCAATTTCCATTAAAACTGTCTTTTTCAGAAACCATTAATAACTTATAGGGTGAAATATTAAATTAGATCGTTCAGTTTTTTTGTTATTTGTTTTTGGGGTATTATGCCGTGTTGCGCTAACTCCTTCTTTAGCCAACGTTTCGGACAGCATTGCAGTGTCCATCATCAGGGCAGATGTCTTATTTAAGTTTAATTTACTTTAAATAAGACATCTGCCCTGATGATGGACACTGCAATGCTGTCCGAAACGTTGGCTAAAGAAGGAGTTAGCGCAACACGGCATAATACCCCAAAAACAAATAACAAAAATACTTTTGGCCGTGAAAATCTTAAATCATATTAGATCGTTCAGTGTTTTTCACATGGATAACTATATGTAGCTCTTTTACGCGTAACTTCTAATATAAAATCTATGTGTGTTGTCTAAAAAATTTATTCAGAATTGTCTAATAATTAATCGGACACTTATGAATCCACATTAGTATAAAGCCGGTGACGTTCGCTAGTAATATATAATAAAACTTTTGTATTCAGAATCAGCGTTTATTGATCTGTATGAATATTTATTTTTTTAAGACATAATATTTTTCACTGGAGTTCTTTATTGTGACGTAACAAATTGGCACACCAGAAATCAATGTGATTCTACTACTTCAATCGTAAGTTAAAAACACATAAACAAAAAAATTGGTTCACTTTTAACTCATTAGCTTTCTGATTTTTTTTTTAAATCTATAAATCACTTTCTTTTTATACGCAGTAGTACACGCTTGCAACATTGTTATATTTCTCTTTCAACATTTTTGCGGTGCAGTGTTTATTGAGCTCTAGTATCATTATGTATCTCAAAATTTATTTTACCATCACGTCGTTGATAATTTATCAAAAATATATTTTTATTTTATTAATTTTGTAAAAATATTTTTTATTTTATTTTTTTTTTTTTTATTGCACAACAGATAGATTATCCAATTACTGTACAATTCATAGTTACATACACGTATTGAAGTTTCTACTATTAATATTTTTGTCGATGGAGTAGACTAAATGACATGTTAAGAGTGAAATTCAAAAAAGAAAATTATATAATTAATTTGTATTCATCTTGTTTCTAAGATACCAATTAAAATAAATTTATATATATATGTATATATATTTTATATATTTATATATTTATATTTATATATTTTTATACATATATATATAATCCTAACGTTAAATCAAGGTAAATAATAATAATATAACATAAAATAATGTTTAGAAAAAATAGAATAGAACATAATGAGAATAAAAATGTAAATAAAATAACTTTAAAATCTAAGATATATAGCATACACGATTATTAAAGTTATTACATTTTTTTTAAAACGTACAGCCTAAGTAGACTGAGCTAAGGATAAATGAGATATAAGTTCTACAGAAAAAAATACATTTACTTAAATATATTTAAATTTTTAAAATATTGTATGTTGCTTACACGCCGCACAGCTTATTATCGCTTGTTTTCTTTATTGTGTAAAACAAAAACTGAATATTTCGTTGTTTACGTTGTTTGGTGATTTATCACGTTATTTTATAATCCAATGTTTTTGTTAATAATTAATAAAACCTGAAAGGTCTTTGGATCTTCGATCATCGGTATTTTGTTCCTAATTGAGTTGAAAACTAGCCAAGTCGCCGAAATTAAATTTCGCTAACTCAATTCAGTCAAATGCTTTGAAGGGCTGATAATTACAGAGGGCAGAATGACGAAATTTTGTATTAGAGGGAAGCGTTTCAATTGCTTCGGAATTTTAGAATGTCTGCTCGAAATACTTCAAAGGAAATCGAGACCTATTTAATTATATTTTAAGTCTGTCTCCGATTCTAAGTGGAAACGACTGAAAAAGTATGTTTTTATCAAAGATCATCAAAGTGCTATTTATTATTGGAGGAAATGGTGAGACTTTTATTGTTTGACAGTTTGTATGCGAGGTCGACAAATCGTTGTCGCGTTCGACTATGGAATGATTTGTCAGCTTTTGTGTTTACTTCTTTCTTTCCAATCCCTAAATGCATCTTGTGATAAAACTACACCATCTTCTACGAATTTTTTTTTAAAATATCACCAGACTGCATATAATTTCATAAAAACTACTCGATTTGCCAAATGTCACACACTACTCAATTGGGCGAATTTCACACACCACTAGATTATCCGAATATCACACACTACTCGATTGGCCGAATGTCACACATTACTCAATTTCTGATACTTGTTGTTGTTTTGTTGTGCGTCAACGAGTGTTCATATCTTTCCAAAACAAAATAAACAATTTTTTTTATTATTTTTTTTTTGTTTAACTTATAACATTGTTACATTGTACATAAAATTAGGTAATAATAGGTAATAGTGAAAAACATATGTTATTGAATTTCTACTCCAATGAAGAGTGCTAGCTTTTGAGCTTGGCGTAGGAGTTATTTCACAATTATTTCATGTTTATATCAGTAATTAACATAAATACAGTACAATAAATATAAACTTAAAAGAGGATTGTGATGTTAATTTTGGTTGTAACATGAATTGAAGTTATAACATTTGAAAGGTGATATTAATTTTTTTTAAGATAAATTTGACCTTTTTTTGAATAAAATAAAATCTGGTATTTTTTTCACTTCTTCGGGAAGACTATTAAAATATCTTATGCTTTTGTAAATGTAATTATTGTGCATTTGTTGAGTTGAAAATAGAGGAATTTGGATGTTAAAATTATGCCTTAAGGATGAGTTAAATTTAAGTTTTTTTATTACAGTTTCTTTATATATTTGTAATATTGCATCTTTTTTATAGAGGTCTTCAATTTTTGGTACTTTGAAAATTTTGAACAATGATGCTGAAGAGAATTTTGGTTGTTTTTTCAAAATTACTTTAATAATTAATTTTTGTACCACTTTTACAGAGCGTAAAATTTTTTCATATTCACCTCCCCACCCAATGATTCCATACTGAAGTAATGATTGGACTAGTGCGTAATAGACTTTTTTCAGGTTGTTTAGATTGAGAACATTTCTTAATCTAATGAATATATAGATACATTTTCTAATGCGCTTAACAAGTTCACATATGTGTCTGTTCCATTTCATATGATGGTCTACAATTACACCGAGGTACTTTATTTCAGTTGTAAAGTCTTATAAACAATTAATCATACATTTTCATAACTCTTCTTGATATTTTTTTTGATGGTGGTTATTATTTAACGGATATTATTTTCCTTACAAACATTTTTCAGAGAAGAAAGAAAGGTGATTTTTAAATTATTTTTCTTGCTATCCAATTATTTGTCTTATCACGAATAAATAATTGGGTATTTCTTATTTTTTATTAAAGTCAATCTTGTGAGGTGTAAAAAGATCCATCGCACAGTAGGTGATTATAACACCACAAAGGTTATAATAAATTGATTCAAATGCTGAAAAACCATTTAGGTGATTTTAAAGATAAAGCTGCACATCTTGATACAGGAATGCCCTAATGAGATGTGTAGAGTATGTTTTTTGTGTTAAAAACTGTTTTTTGAATAAATAAAAAATTATAAACAACATATATATTTACTTCTTCTAACTCAGCAAACTTATTTTGTGGCACCATTTTAATTAAAAATAAATAAAATACTTCGTTTTAACCACTTTTATTGTTTAATTACCAACATGTTTCATGAGCAACGCTCACTTCTTCAGGGTTTTTCAAAAAACCCTGAAGAAGTGAGCGTTGCTCATGAAACATGTTGGTAATTAAACAATAAAAGTGGTTAAAACGAAGTATTTTATTAATTTTTAATATATATTTACTTTTAAATCGTGGGTTGTTGAGCCTTGATGCGTTTCATTATCCTTATTTAGCAAACGTTTCGGTGAACATAACTGCCCACATCAAATACAGGTTGCGGCAGAGAGGACGGACGTTTTTGAGATGGGTAGTACTCTCCCCCTCCGTCTACGAGAGAGGTGGGGGGGGGGGTGCCGCTTGACTCGTTAGTTCCTAGCATTGTTTTACCAGTTGTCGTCATGGAGCCGTGGACGGTGGAGCTCCACGTTTTTGCCTATGATTGTTTCGTCCGAAATAATGAGTCAGTCACCGTCGTACAGCGTGAGTTTTGTCGCCACTTCAACATTCATCGGAATAGAGCTGTTCCTTCTCGAAACACCATCCTTCGTTGGGTTGAATCACTTCGCAGGCGTGGTGAACTGATCAACAGAAGACCAAGAGGAGCTCCGCGAACAGTTCGAACTCCAGAAAATGGGGACATGGGGACACCTCAAGGCTAGAGTATACGAGAACAAGCTCCGAACTCTGGAAGAATTGAAGGACGCAATTCGCGTGGAAGTCGCCCAAGTTGAGAGAGCGATGTTGGAGAGAGTCTACGCGAACTTCCAAGAACGCCTCCAGCACTGCATCAACGATTTCGGCCACCACATGCCTGATGTGATTTTCCACACTTGACTGTCTCAAATGCTATTTCCTCGCGAACCTGATTCCATCAATAAATTTGTTTTGAGTAAAAATTAACTATTTTATGATTTTTTTAAAACCGTCTGTCCTCTCTGCCGCACCCTGTAGCTACCCCAATGATTTCTTTTTGTTAAATTTTGTTTGTTAGATACAACAGATTACATTATTTGGTGTGCTAGGTCACTGGGTGCTTTACCCGTGCTGACGCCCCCATATCTGATGGTGATGGCCATAGCCGATGTTATATATAGCCATATTTGATGATAGACGTTTCTCATCATTAAGGTGTCCCAATATTTGCACCCCGCTGCAGAATTAAATTCAACATACAGAAAATCGAAACAGAACTATGAGTAGGTACATACTCTTGATAAATATTATCAATTATTCTCGGTCACCCAATCTACTCGACCTTATTAAATCATATCGTATTGACTGTGATCACTCAGACTTAATGATATTTGTCCAATATACCACCTTTTAGCGTAACTGTACATATTAAATATTTAATTCATTAACCCAAAGAAGGCGTCGAAATGTAGGTCGTAGATAGATAGGTCGTAGGCTCCCTTATCAGGCACAAGAGCTCCTCTTTTCTGATAAGGTATACATGAGCAATTATGTACCTAAATATTATATTTTTCAAAAAAATGTATGTATTAATGTAACTATGATCTATATTAAAATAATTTAAAAAAAAAAAAAAAAAAAGATATGCATCGAACACGGACTTCCCGTGACACAGAAATGGACCCGCAATAACCGAACCACGCGACCACCATACCAGAACCTACTTCACTTCATGAGCTTATTAATCACGTTAAATATTTCATTTAGCATAGTGAATTTTAATCATGATCACGTAGTCTACTGAAAACCTGCAATTTGAGGCCGGGAGTAAAGGGATATATCTATTTAAGTCTATTATGTGGGCAATCAATGGTTTCATGGAAATTGGGTTATTTATAAAATAAATATGTTTCTTTTCAAATGTGCCAAAAATTAAACAATTGTTATATATCTACAAACTACAAATACTGTTAAAAATACGTGGCTACTTAAAGTTTTTTTTTCTACTTCTGATTATTTTACTAAAAATGTGTAATTTTTATATTTTCTGTAATAATTATTGATTTTAAAAACGATCTAAAATCCATCATTCTGAAATGGTTCCAACTGGATACGACATCATTATGAAGTAGAAAACGCCACCGGCTGGCGAGACGGTCGTCACCAACGTAGCCCGGCGTGACGTCAACCACAAGAAAAATTGAGCATGCCGTTTTGTCTGTCAGTAGAAAATTACACATTTTTAATCGTTATAGAAAATTTATTCATGAATATAAAAAAAAAAATACCTACATTATTGTAATTTTTTTCGAGAACAAAAAAAATCAAAATACCATATCCAATTCAAAGACGGTGTTCTTCAAGATGTATTAATTTGGTTTTACGTAAAAAAATATGAGTATATTTGCCCATCGATTTTGAATGATAATAATAATGTTTGCTGAACTGAACTCTACTTGTATTGTATTGTCTTTCTCCCCATTAAAAGGGGGTGAGATAGACCCTGTCCATGGATATCACTCGGCGAATCCTTCTCGCGACCCATCCGCACCTCCCCCAATGACATGCCCAGGCCTGAAGAAGAACCCTTCCGCCTCTCCTCCGGCAACACTTTTTCCACAGGTTCTTCAGGAAATTGCCCCTCTCCTCCACTAAAATTTCGTGGAGACACAATCGGAAAACGAGCTAAAATGAGCGGTTGTCGGTTTTCGTTAGCGGTCGGGCCGATTGCCAGGTTCAATCTCATTGGGACTGCCCGGTGGTTAGTGGAATACTTTCTCTGGAAACTTTTTTTTTAACTTCGCTTTTGAATAAATTATGTTCTACTGTTATCACTGTAAATACTTACATTATTACAGATTTACCCAGAAGACTTTTATGAATGTTATTAACACTGTTTTTTGTATTCGCCCGTTATTTATTTCAGTTGAATTCTTCAATGGGACGCGGTAAAACTTTTCTTTTCTTTGTTTATTTTAATGCAAGTACTTGCATACTGCTCACTAACCTCATATGAATGAAATTTGTATGGATTCAACAACTACAAAAATAGAGTCTTGACGTGTGCGGTGAAGGAGGAAACCATATGTTTCCTTATTATTATCCGTTGCGTAAGTGTTGGGGTCCTCTTCCAAAGAACCTGTGTTTACAGTCGATCCATAAAGTAGCACCCTACTTTATCATATAAACAAAAGAAAAACTACTTATATGTAACTAATGAAAAATAGATACAACAGCAGATTTTAGTCAAGTTCCAAACCTAATGACTTAAGCTTTAGTTCATAGAGGGCAATTATACAGTAGTCACCTTTTAAAACTAATTGTTTTTTTTAACAGATATTATTATTACAGTAAAATAAATGTATAACTTAGTTTGAATTGTTCTAATTATCAGTCAATCTTGTACGATTATGTCTCGGACGGTTCTTATGACGTCAGACCCATAAATAGATTTATATTTTTGAGAATAAACAATAAACCATAAAATATATTAACAACTCACCTAAAATTATCAATGTTCAACCAAAAAAACTCCAGCCATATAAACGCCTCATTTACTACCAGAACGTCAGGGGCATCAGAACAACATCTTCGGTTTTGTAATTAGAACTTGCAAACAATTCAATAACATAGAAGCAATGACCGCCATGTTCAACGGAGTGGTCAGAAGCAAGCTGGAGTACGCCAGTACTGTCTGGATACCTTATCAACTTAAATACATAAATATGATTGAACAAATTCAAAAAAAATCCTAAGGTATGTTTACATGCGATCATACGGAATATATCCGAAATTCATGCATCACGTGCATAAGCTAAAGGAGAGAAATTACCAAAGCCTGGAGGCCAGGCGTAATGCCAGACTCATGGTATTTGAATTAAAGTTACTAAAAAAATCTTATCGATTGTTCATATCTCCTGTCATGCTGTGGCTTATTCGTTCCTGATAAATACTGTCGAAATTGTAGCCACGACCTATTCTGTATACCGCAGGGTCGGACAGATGTCATTGCCCAACATAGCATGACAAGAGGTATGACCTTGCTAAATGCCCTACCAGCGGATATAGATGTGTTTAATATCACTATACCATGTTTTAAAAAAAATATGTACATGTATTGTTAGTTATAATAAAATTGTACTATAATTGGACTTACCGTGTCTGTCGTGCAGTAAAAAAAAATAATAAAAAAAAATAAAAAAACTAAAGGAGTTCAGAGTAAATGCTCCATCTTCCTCAAACGATGTCATCATACTCACTGAAACATGGCTAGCATCATCAATCTTCTAAGCGGAGCTAGGACTACATAGTCACCATGTCCACCGAGTAGACCGGAGTCAGAATACCAGCTCCAATACAAGAGGAGGTGGTGTCCTGATAGAAGTCCGCAAAAATATTACTTCGAAAGTACTCAAAATCAAAAATACTGATGTTGAAAAATTGTTCATATTGTAAAGTGGTGATTTCAAGAAAACTATTATTGGAACTGTTTATATTCCTCCTAATGCCAATAATATAATTTATAAAAAATATCTAAAATATAATCTATAAAAAACACTGTGAAGATGTTGAGTTAGTAAAAACAAAATATCCAAATCATCAAATAATTATTTGCGGTGATTATAATTTACCTAATTGCAATTTCAACGTTTTAGACAGTAATTTTAATTCAATACCAGCAACCGCCTGCGAACGAGTAATTCTAGATATTTCTTTACTTTTTAATTTAACCCAATATAACCATGTACGTAATATTAATAATCGTATTCTTGATCTAGTTTTGTCAAATGAGAGCAACTAAATTATAAATGAATCATTAGAGTCTATTCTTCCGATAGATAACCACCATCCCCCACTAGCAATACTTATACCTTGTACTAAAGAAGGCAATCAAAATAATTCAACTCCTACGTATAACTTTAAAAATGCGAACTATCGGGACATAAATGATCGTCTCCACAAGGAAGATTGGTCATTTCTTAAAGAAGGCGATATTGATCAAAATATTGAATCATTTTATTATTTGCTGGATAAAATTATTTCAGATCTCATCCCACTTATTAATTTTAAAGAATCAAAATATCCGAGATGGTTCAATAAAGAAATTGTTTAATTAACTGCCCTTGAAAAAGTTTTACATAAGAAATATAAAGAAGACAGGTCTTTATCAAATTATATTGAATTTAAAAACGTTAGAAAATATTGTAAAATCCTATCAAAAATGTGCTACAATTCTTTTATTAATAATGTTGAAACTTCAATAAATCATAATGTAAAGTATTTTTGGAACTGTGCAAAATCAATGAAAAATAAAAACTTTGGTATACCCGCCAACTTGGAATATGCAAGTAAAAAGGCCAAAGACACTCAACAAGTATCGCTGACCTTTTTGCTGATTTTTTTAAAAGCGTTTATGAATGTGAGACACCAGTTTCTGCTAGTACAGTATCAAATTTTACTACTGATCATAATCTTAATTTATCTTCTATCCACATAGAATATAACGATATATTGACTGAACTAAATTTACTAGATCAAAGCAAAAGTGGTGGACCAGATAAAATACCTCATGTTTTCCTACTAAATGGAAATTCAGCTTCCTTACGCCTATTTTAAAAAAAAAGACGATAAACACGAGGAGATTAATTACAGACCGGTGTGCCTTTTATCAACAATTCCTAAAGTTTTTGAAAAAAATCTTCTTAAAAAAATTATTGACCGATTAAATCACGTCATTTCTCCTAAACAACATGGTTTATCTTCTGGAAAATCTACCCTTACTAACTTTTTAATCTATCAACACTATAAAGCTGATTCCATGTCTAGTAAATGTCAAGTTGACTCTATTTATACCGATTTTAGCAAGGCGTTCGATAAAGTCAATCATGAGTTATTGTTGAATAAACTCCATAAATTCGGTATAGGTGGTTCACTATATAAGTGGTTTAATAGTTACTTGACCAACAGATACTGGCTGTTAAAATTGATGGTACATTTTCATACAAATTCACTGCTACGAGTGGTGATCCCCAGGGGTCACCCTTAGGTCCAATCCTGTTTTTATTATTTGTTAATGATGTATTGTATATTTTCAATGATCTTCAAGTATCAATGTTTGCAGACGACCTGAAATTATTCAAAGCAATCAGAAACATTAACGATTGCCATATATTGTTAAATAACTTGTCAAGATTTATTATATTGTGTCGTGATAACCGCTTGCAACTTAACATAAGCAAATTTCAAATTATGAGGTTTCATCGAATAAAGAATCCGATATTTTTTTATTATTCCATTAACAATATGTCGTTAGTATCTGTCTCGGAAATTAATGACTTAGGTATTTGGTTTGACACGAAACTTAACTTTATCAAGCATATTGAAATAATAACCAATAAAGCTTTGAAAATGTTCGGATTTATTTCAAGGGTATCTAGTAATTTCAAAAATGTCAATACTGTAAAAACATTATGTATGTCACTAGTAAGGAGTCATGTAGAATACAATTCCACGGTTTGATGCAAATGTGAATGGTAGCAGAAGTCGGGGACGCCCGAGGAAGACATGGCACGACCAAGTGAATCAGATACTTGAGTCGGGCCATGTCAAGAGGCAGAACAATAGAAGAGCATGTATGAGACGATGTATGAATGTGAATGAGGCAAGGAGTGTGTGCCAAGACCGAGTTGTTTGGCGGTCCGTTCTCTCTGCCTACCCCTGCGGGGAAACGTGATGGTTAGTTAGTTAGTTTGGTCCCCAAATTATGAGGTTCATTCACATGCGATTGAAAGAATCCAAAAATGTTTAAGATATGTAAATTTTAAAATGGGCATTCCTAGAGAAAAACTAAATTACGATAACGTACTTTGTTCATTAAATTTAATAAAATTATCTGATCTCAGAATTATTTCCGATTTAACCTGTTTGTATAAAATCATTAATTCAATGTTTGATACCCTTGATTTATTATATGCAATCTCTTTTCATGCTCCAAGCAGGTCGGTTACAAGACAGTACCTACTATATTATTATAGCAATTCTATATCAACATCCCAATATCACACTCCTATGCGACGGATTCAACAGCTAGGAAACAAATACTACGATGTTATTGATATATTTAGTACATCAATTTCAATATATAAGCATACCCTATTGAAGTTTTTTTCATCAAGTAGTGGAATATTTTAATACAGGTATTTAATTTGACTAACACATAATAATTTTGTCAACTGAAATAGAAAAAAATATTTTGGATTTTTTATGTTTTGTGCTTGTATGCTGTGTAGATCAAGTTCATTGATATTTTGACTATATATTTATTTTACTGTAATTGTTTTAAATAGTCGTTTCCTGCAATATTTTCGTGTATAATTTCGTAAATATTTTATATTTATGTAAAAGCCTTAATAGGCGTGAAATAAATATTTTGGAAAAAAACTAACATATTCAGTATCGATGTTGGTTGAAGATTTTCTATTAACATGCTTGGTATTTGTATAAATTCTTATTATTTCTATACGGCCGTGACGTGGCGTTACAATTTTTCTAACTCAGAGAATTACTGGAGGTGCTCTGACAAATAAATTATTTTTTTCTTAAAAGTTGACCTTCACAAATCTTGACGAAAGTCTAGACTTGTACAATGGACTGATTGAAGCCCTTAAAATATTGTTTAATCAAACGGCGTGCGGACGACCGACTTTTGTATTCCACAGCTTCTTTTAATGGCATTAAAGGACCTACGTTATAGGTGCGGAGATCGCGGTCATAATTATATAAATCACGGTATCTCTAAAAAAACGATATTTCTCAGCTAGTATAAGTAGACACACAGGGAAATGTTTCAGAACTTTATAAATTTAATATATCTTCAATTACATAAAAATCACGTGTCACTGTGTTCGTATACGCTAATCTCGGAAACCGCCCAAACGATTTCAACGAAATTTTGTGAATGTGTATAGTTGGTTCTAGCTTGAAATGTTGTTGTCGAGATCTAAAAAACTATTTTTTCTAAGCATTATCGTCCAAAAATACATAAAATCGCAAATTTATAACTTATCTAAACCCCACTCAATTTTGTTTAATGCGGATTTACGGATATTTATGGGAAAAAGATGGATTGACCAAAAACACTGTTCACCAAATCGCACTAAATTAAATTTAAATTAATCAATATAATTAGTTTTTTTATTTAATATATATAAAGTGGGTACAGGATATAATATGAGTACATAAAAAATATATTTACATTACAAAATATGTTTATGTTCGCAATCTCACCAATGAAGAAACTGGTTCTTGTGCTTGGTGAGAGAGTTACACTAATTATAAGAAAAATAGAATCATTATGCTATAAGTAAGTATATATATGATAGGAACAATATATAAAGAGACAAAATCTAAATACAGTGGAGATGAGTATAGACTGATAATAAATATCAATGAAGGGAAAAACAGGCAATTATTTAGTTAATTATTTCTGAAAGAGTAACTTCAGTTTTAGTTTAAGTATGTTAATATCCTTTAATTTCTTTATTTCAATCGGAAGGTTGTTGAAATACTTTTTTCATTAATATTTATAGTTATTTTGCATTTGTTTGGTATTAAATTTTGGAATTTTGATATTGTATTGATATCTTTTAGATAAGTGGGTTTCAAATTTTTTGATTATATTATCTTTATAAATTTGGATAATTGCATTTTTCTTGAATATATCTTCTACTCAGGGCACCCCAAAATCTGTCAATAGCATTTCTGTTGGATACGTGGAGGGTTTCTTGAGGATTACTTTGTGGATTAGCTTCTGGACCACTTTGATCGGGGTTAGAATCTTATTGTATGACCCCCCCCCATCCAATAATTCCGTATTGAATTAACGACTGGATTAGTGCGTAGTTAAAACATCAATATTGTTTACACTTAAGAATCAATCTCTATTTACCTCATTTATTATCTTCTATTTATCATCTATTTAATTTTTATTCAAAATCAATTAAGAATTTTCATTAAACTTGAATATGAGATGTATAAAAAATGTATATTGAAAGTGTTTTCTAAGGATCGTGTTCGTACGGCAATCTGTCACACTGTGATATATACTTCAAGGCAGTTTTAAGAGAGTAGAACGGTACCGGTTGCATTTTTACTTATTTTCCATTATTCAGAACAATAATCACAATTTGCTGAAATGGTCGAAATCAAATGAAACGTTAAAACAATACTTGCGATGGATGTGACTTGGGCATGTATTCTATGTATGTCAAATGCATAAAATATCCCACAGAAGATAAATCATAATTAAGTTAATTTCTGTCAAATGCTATGGAGCTTTAAAATACCAAAACAAATGTCCAAAGGTTTCGAAACTGGTTACTACGATGTGAAAATTATTCGTTTTTTAATTAACAGATTGCCAATTTTTTTTTTAATTTAATTAAAAAATTAAATTTAATAATATTGAGTTCTGTTAGTATTTTTTGGTTTTTGTTATTGTTACAGCTTTTTCGGCTTTCAAGGCCATTTTTAAACTGTGGTTATAACCACGTTTAGACGATTTATTTATATATATAACCCCAGTTACAATAACAAAAACCAAAATATACTTGCAGAACTGAATAATTATACTATTAAATTTGATTTAAATTAAATAAAAAAAATTGAATTCTACGAATTAAACACAAAAACAATAAATAGATTACCAATAATATAATGCTTGTGGCATTAGTAATTTAAATACAACACTTCAATTTTAATAGGTACTAACGGCTTATAATGTTGTTATAGGATAATTATGCTTAATGTTAAAACAATCTACGCTGCTACAGCTTATTTTATTATATATTGAAAGTTATGAAATTATCACGCGAAGTGCAGCATTCACAAACGCTAAGCCTGGTTCCAGGCTACTAGTCACTAGATATGATGTGTGTACGGTCTAAGTGCAAAGTGCACTGTTCACACAGAATGCACGCTGATTAGGGTGTGTGTTCTATGTGGCGTGTTAGTTGATGCCCTCCAGTCAGGCAATTGCCATTTTGCAAAACAAACAAGAACAAAAGTTTTTTTCTATGCATGATTTTTATGCAAAATGCGTTTTTTTTATTTATGTCAGCGGCAACATTTGTCATTTGCTTGCTTCTGTTTATTTGGTCCCCCGGGTATCGCAAGTCACTCCCTTGTTCTCAGATTGTCAGTAATATGTCAATATATCAGTTAGAGGTTTTTAAAATTATATTCCTCGTTGTTTTGTTTATTTACTATTTTACTAATACAATCCTTAAACTAACCATCAAGCCGTTTCCCGCAAGGGTGGGCAAAAAAGACGGACCGACAAACAACTCGGTCTTGAAACACACTCATTGCCTCATTCACATTCATACATTATCACATACATACTCTTGTATTATTCTGACTCTTGACATGTCACGACTCAAGTATCTGATTCACTTGATCGTGCCATGTCTTCCTCAGACGTATCTGACCTCTTCTACCATTCACATTTGCGTCATATATTCTTTTTACACTCCTTTCTTTGTTCATTCGCTCTACATGCCCAAACCATCTAAGCGTCCCTTTCTTAATCTTACTCATTACGCTTGCACCAGCCTTGCTTTCTTTGGGGATCTCTACATTTCTAACACGATCACACATGGTTTTAACATACATACGCCTTAGGAATCTCATTTCTACATCATCCAGTTTACTTTCATCGTTCCTCTGCCATTGCCTCTGACATCTTCATGTCTGACTGCCATACATCAGATTAGGTACCAGCACTCTATTGTGGACTGTTAGCTTCGCATCTTTCGACAATTGGAGTTAACTGCATTTACCCTTCAATATTATTTAATTTAAAATGGTTATTATTTTATTCTAATCGGATTTACTCTTTAAAAAAATCGTCATTGCTTGGTATATCAATGATTTTTTTAAGGGTAGTCTAATTTGAATAATTTTCCTGGTTTCGTGCGTGTGCTTGTCGTCGTTGCGCCGGTAATACCTATTAAATAACATTTTATAAATTATTCAGGAATGAATAAAACAACGTTCATTTTTTTGGATTTTTGAAATTTCTTGTAATGGTAAAAGGTCAAATGTACATTTTGTTGTCCGTTCAAAAATTATATGGCAGCTTTAATAATAATAATGATATAATAATTTTAAGATAAATAACAGAAATTACTTCAAAGGGTTTTATTTGTATGACAGAAGCGTGACGCATAGTAGGCCCTTTGTTTTCACTTTAATTTAGTAACCATCACTCCTTTTCGCAGCAGGGGTATGCAGAGAGTATATAATACCACACAGCTTGGTCTCGACAATCACATTTATATATCGTCTCATCATTGCGTTATTCTGACACTTGATCTGACATGATCTGACTCAACTATTTGATTCGCTTGATCATTGGCGTCCTTCCACCATTAACGTTTGCATTATATATCATACATCAGCTTTTTTGTAAAATTTATTTTTTGTAACACAAGGAATCATAAAAATAATGACTTTATTTATCTACGACAGCTTTAAGCTCCTGCAGATAAAGGAACCTTTGTTCAGTCGCGAGTAAAGGAGCCTTGTACGAGGAATTGGGTCGATTAGTTTCCGTGGAACTACGACGAGTTAGCACTTTATATTTATCTGCATGGCACAAGCACGTGGAACGAGCTACCGGCTCTTCAAGACCCGCGTTAATAAATCCCTTTCGGCATAGCTCCCTGCCCTTACACTGTACAGATAGGGTGATCTTGTGGGGTTTCACATTTAAAAAAAATATATATTTATAGTTATTTTAATGGCAAAGAATATAGAAAACATATCCGTTTGGTTTGGTACGGCAACGACTCGTAGGTAGTGTGACGATAGTCAATACAGGTATCATTATATATCATATATCTATAAAAGTGAGGAAACTTCTGTTTTTTTCTTTTTTTAAAGTATATTTTATATTGGTAAGTTTTTTAGATTCTCACGGCCAAAAGCATTTTTATTGTTTGTTTTTGGGGTGTTATGCCGTGTTGCGCTAACTCCTTCTTTAGCCGACGTTGACTTTAGCTGATGATGGACACTGCAACGCTGTCCGAAACGTCGGCTAAAGAAGGAGTTAGCGCAACACGGCATAACACCCCAAAAACAAGATAGAGACAGGCCATAGCTTCAACCGGGATAAAACTAAGTTTAAACATTCTAACATTAATAAATATTTTAATTTGTGCGCATTAGAAACACTAGAAATCAACAAAAAAAAATTAATTCAAACATTAATATAGTAAATAAAATAATAGCACCTTGCAAATCACCTCTATTGACAATGTTCCCCGTTATGTTGACTCCTCCCTCCGTTTCCCTCTCAACCCCCTCCCCCTCCCTCAAATCCCTCCCATCAAAGAACCAAACTAAATAAAACCCCATATTTCTGCACTTAAAAATTTAGTTTGAAAATAGCTAGTTAATGACACGGACGTGTCGAAACCGGTCGCTAATTTTATAAAAAAATTTATACGTAACAAATGTACATTGTGAATAATAAAAACTCATTAAAAACAAAAAATGTCTAGAAATTGTTACATAGTGAATGCCAAAGAAATACAAAAAAAAAAAAATAATAATAATAATAATAAAAATATATTTTATATTATTTAGTTATATACTTTAAAATTTTATATCTTATATTTTAAAAACTACTATGAAAATATTATTTTACCCTCGTGCTAGTATTTAGACTTCACAACATTGAGACATAACCCACAAGACTTTTGGCTTCCTTAACATTTAAAGGGAGTTCATTGAACATTTTGAAACCTTTATAATAAATACTGTTTTGTTTATAAATAAAGTGCCGATATAATATGTGTTCAATAGATTTGTCTTAAGAAGCCTAAAATCGTTGCAGCTTCTTGTAGGATAGCCATGAACTGTACTATAAATACTATATAATATATAATCTGGTAACATTATTTAACTTATATATAAATACTAGGGTACTATAGACCAAACGTTGCCATACACTAAGAATATTGAGTTGGCGTTGCATTGATTCTGTGATGTGTTCGTTACCGATGTTGCCAGATATCCACCATTGAATTTCGACTGTAATTCAAGAAGTATGACTTTTACTACATAACCGAAAAGTTATTGTATGAAATGTAATCAACATTTCCACTCAATCCACTCAATGGAACTTAATTGGTATAGAACATATGAATGTTTATTGTTATATTTTTTTACTGTACGACTGTTTGCTTCCTAAATAAAAAGAAATAAAAAAATTAAAAATAAAAAAAATAAAAAAATAAAAAGATAACATTTTGTCTAAGCGGTTAGCATAAGAAGTGTTAACAATAGTGTATAGTGAAGTTATAAGTGTTTAGTGTAATATATGGTGAATATTTTATGAGAAACATAAATGCAACTTTCTCAACCTAAGCCAGCTCAAAACAATCTACTATGCACTTTGTCAATCTTTAATAGAATATGGTATCATAGCATGGGGAAGAGCAAACGCTGCCGCCATTGATCCAATATGTAAAGCTCTGAAACTTATAATAAAGATTATCCTCAAACTACCAATCACAAGCAGTTCGGATGAAATCTTTAGGAAAATCTGTGTTATGGACATTAGGCAACTTTATGCTAAAAACATACTAACATACCTCTTCAAACACAAAACTACTTTTGACAATATCCAAACTGCTCGTGATACTAGAACCAAAGGACATAATTTCTTACAAATCCCTTTCGCTAAAACAACTTTTGGCCAGAGAAATTTTAGATATTTTGCAACAAGGCTATATAATGCTCTCCCACTAGCCATTAGACTGAACGAAATTTTTTTGAAATATAAAACAGACATCAAGTCATGATCAAAAATTTTATAAAAATCCCTACATAAGTATGTACTCCAACTAGATGCTGATTAACAAATTTATCATTTATTATTATTATTTATTATTTTGTATCTTTTTCACAATGTCATTTAATGTAATGAAAATTTTATGTATCAAAAATATGTAAACATTAATTC
Source organism: Hesperophylax consimilis (assembly GCF_061612785.1). Classification (NCBI taxonomy): domain Eukaryota; kingdom Metazoa; phylum Arthropoda; class Insecta; order Trichoptera; family Limnephilidae; genus Hesperophylax; species Hesperophylax consimilis. The sequence continues at coordinate 32,726,400 of NC_142850.1, forward strand.
ATGTATCAAATACGTCTGTCTCGACACAGGTTTATCCTAGTGAGACAGACTTCGAAAAAAAAACCTGTAAAAAAACTTTATATTGATAATAATAATAAAAAAAATTGATACAAATTAAATAAAAAAATATTTAACTGCTGTATCGAAAAGCAATAATTTTAACTATTTTATGTATTTAGGAAGTTAAGTAATCACTTGAATATTTTTCGGTAAAAGATTGAAAGTACAAGGTCCAATGAAACTGCAGTGTGTTTGCATTTGTTTTGTGTTCGTTTGGGGAGTATAAAATACATTATTATATAATGTTGATTCTGTTTTCATTTATTTCGAAATTATTTTTGTTTTAAAAGATAGATTGCTTTGAACCAAGGAACACAAGTTGATTAAAATGCGAACACGTTGAACTGTGTATCGAACACACATTCAAAATCAAATACTTACTCAAAGACTATTGCTGACATCCAACATACTTTTAAAAATGATGCTATGGTCATTCTATCATGAAATAAATCATATATCGCCGCTCTGCGGGTTTAATCTTTGCCCAGGTCCCGGGTGCAATTTGGCACTTGGTTACCGAGAACACTGCACATTATTTTGATGCACTGTTACCTACCAAACATCATTACACTAAAACGCTGTATGCAATAACAACACCCATACAACGTAATGCACTTACCGTCAACACTGCAACGGTCTCCATCACCATAATTGCATCCGAGGAGATCCAGTTTCACTTTGCACACTCTTGGTTCCAGTTCACTACCACCTCATCGAAAAGCTCTCACTAAATACATAAACGAAATACATCACCTTAATTTTGGTCGAGGCTTTTGGTGAATTGTTAAATATTGTTAAAAAAAATTTAAAGGGTAAATATTAAATAGCGTTTTACTAGACCCGTAGAGAGGTATATTATCAGCAAAACTTACAGAAAATATAATAACTTAGTTAGGCTCCAGAAAACAATTTGTATAGACTGCACACTTTTAAAGGGCCAGTCAGCTAATCTTGGAGATTCATTTTTTCATCCATAACCTGTAAGAACTTTTTACATTAAGCTCTTATAAACTAATAGATTTAAAACCAATCAATAATTTGTAAGAACGGAAGTTTTTCAAAAATTAGAAGCATTGTTGGTTAAATTCATATGTTGAACTCTGTCAAGACATATCCCCCATGAGACGAGCAAAATTTATTAAATATCTCAAAGCCTAACATAATGTTGAAAATAGGCACGCAATATCAACTTTTTTTAAGGAAACCATGTAAAACCAAGGACGGGTTATTTCACAGAATTTAAAATTTCAAAGTTTATTTTCAAGTTCTCTGAAGGTTTTATCCAAGTTCTGTTACTATTTCAGTTTTGTGAAGCAACTAGTGTTGACCAGCGATAATGATAATTTTATGAATTTTTCAAATTCTGTACCAACTTGAGGTAAGGCTCTACACACTGCAGACTGCAGTGCACCTCAAGGAAGTCTCAATTTCACTGGACTGCTCAAATATAGCCAGTCACACAATAGGGTTGGCTGGCTTGGGTACCGCCGCCCCAGGAACCATTTATTAGATAACCAACACCTCTGCCATAGGTTACCCCAAGTGGTTTGCTACTTTTGGTGACTTGGCAGGGGTCCCGGGTTCATCAGGTGAGGTGTGTGAGGATGCGCCTACCCACCAGCTACGTGGCGTATCATACGTCCGTCAATCCTGAACCCACTGATCCCTAGATTCCTATCCATCCCTAATACCGTTTTTCTTCCCCAGAACTTCTTCTACTTCCTTTCCTCAAAAAAAAACCCGCACAGCATCCCCATAGAGGGAGAAAATTTTATTTTTAAAAATTAAAATATCCTCTAGTTAATTTATTTTCATAGATTTCAAGATTCGTAAAATAAAGAAGAAAACTATAAGTGCCTTCAATATTATATATTTGAACGTAAACAAATGTACCACTAACTTAGTAACTTTTGTTTCTAGATCATTTAACTCTGTGTATTTCCATCCTAAAAAAATTGGTTTGATATGGAAATATAGACCCAAACTGGGCTTACATTTAAATCACGAAACACCGCCACATGTCAGTTCTTGTGTTAACTATTATTAGTTCTACTACTTACACTTCTATCGCATTGCCTATTTTTACTTACTAATTGTGAATGTAACTATAATATTATCAATAACTGATCAATTACTGCAATAATGTACACACCTCTTCCAACCACTAGCCAACGAAGAGTGTTTTTTTTATTCATAATATTTGTACATATTTTTTACACGCATTTCGACTACCACACTAAGCACATATTCGTATTATGGTTAATAATGAAATTAATTATAATGAAATTTATTTATACAAGTATTTATATGTAATACCCGTTAATTGTTAAATATAATGTTCTGTTAATTGTTAAATGCAATGTATGATGAGGAAATCAATAATTGTTTTCTTAGTTAAAATCTCTTTAGCACTTTACCCCCGGACACCCTATATATTTAAAACTATTATGTAGAGATTAATTTTTTTATGTAAGTACCGCACAAGAGTACAAACTACTTCCAATCACGAGGAGTCAGTGATCCCATGGCAACGGCCTCCGCGGTCGAGTGGTAAGGCTCTCGACTAGCAAGCCAAAGGTCGCGCGTTCAAATCTCGGCGTGAGCAAGTAAAATTAATTTGTGTAATTTCAAAATTCGTCAAAATAATGTATTACATACTTGCGGCACGTTCCAGATTAGAAGATGTTCTCAGTATCGCCCTGATGTAAGACCACCATTCGGAATTGAAACGTTGCTTGAAATGGCTCTAGCCGTGTTTAGTGACCAGATCTGAATAGAAAGGTATTCTCCCCACCTTTCTCTACCCCATCTCCTTCCTCTCCCCACTACCTTCAGCCTCACAAAATACCCCAATTGGGGATGCCACAATCTCACTGGCTCTAGTAGTACTGGTTCTAGGCTGGTAGTACTACAGCACTTATAGTTTTAAGACAGTATAGTACATATTTATTTACAATAGTATGATTGGTAGTACTACTACTTTTAGTTTTACAATATGATAGTTGATAGTACTGTAGTACTTATAGCTTTATAATAATACAGTTGATAGTACTGTAGTACCTAAAGCTTTATATTACAGTTGATAGTACTGTAGTACTTAAAGCTTTATAGTACAGTTGATAGTACTGTAGTACTTAAAGTATAGTTGATAGTACTGTAGTACTTAAAGCTTTATAGTACAGTTGATATCTCTGTTGTACTTAAAGTATAGTTGATAGTTGATAGTACTGTAGTACTTAAAGCTTTATAGTACAGTTGATAATACTGTAGTACTTAAAGTATAGTTGATAGTACTGTAATACTTAAAGTATAGTTGATAGTCCTGTAGTACTTAAAGCTTTATAGTACAGTTGATAGTACTGTTGTCCTTAAAGTATAGTTGATAGTACCTACTGTGCTCGTTGTTTTTCAATAAAATGTTATAGTATATCTGAAGTATCCCTCGAGGCCTGTGTCGCATTTGGGGATGCTGTGTAAAGGGTATCGCTAGAAAAAATACACAATCCCCACTTGCTGCATGTTTTGACTGCGATTCGTATATTAAGAAGAGGTTTTCTTCAAACCATCTTCAAATCTATCAAACAAAAATAAATTTGCTACATTTTGTGAGTTTTATAGTATAGTTGTAAATTTGCTACATTTACAGGGGTGACCGGAATAGTGGGGAGAGGTTTATCCGGGTAGGGACGACGGATGCGTCTATCCACAAACTGCGTTGCAGGCCGGGAGATCAGGAGAGACTGGTTGAGGGAGACCTTTTGACCTCTCCAGTATGATTCTCTCAGAACATCGCTTTTGTCACTCCTGGACATACTGATCCCAGATTCCTACCCACCCATCATACATTTTTTCCTTCCCAGATATTCCTCCCCTTCCTTTCCTAAAAACACCGTCCACACAGCATCCTCAAAGATGACATAGGCCGTGAGGGAATTACTTTATATTTTTTAAAGTAAAAAGAACAAAAGTAAATTACTTTAAGTTCACATTAAATGTAGATTGTAAATTCATTCTCAACATTCTTAGGAATTTATTGAACAACGGAAGTGGATGGATTTAATATCCAGTTTTTACCGCGAATTTTCATACAAACTGCCTTTCGGATATATCTACAAGAATATTATGTAACTTCTAACTTAGAACCAAAAGGTTATTATATTATGAAGAGGTCTATGAAGTCAAACAAATAAATGAAATTTTCTGTTTTGCATTCGGTAAAGCCCAAGGCCCTTGTTCGCTTGGATATTTTGAAGGCCCTAAGAAATCGTGCGCTTTAATTAATGCCAAACTCGGATTTTAATTATATTTTTGAACAAAGGCTCTCAAAAGTTTTCAGTTATGGCGAAATTATAACCATTTTGGGCGGAACTTTTCATTTCGTCAAATTAGGATTTTTGGGATCCAATCTAACAAATTATCGTTCGGCTCTTCAGGAAGTCACAATTACGGGAAGTCGCTTTGAGGGGGTAGCTTTATAAAACATAAAGGCTTTATCTTGTTTTAGCTTTTTCCGTAATAAAGGAGATATTATTATTTGATGATTTGAGATGACTTTTAACAGTAGTAAATATATTGTGAATCAAAACAATTTAAAAAAACGTTAGATTTTTTTGAACATCCCGAATACATCTGGCTTCCATGAAACTGGGGTATCATATTCTTCATTAGTAACCAACTGCTGACCCTTTACAAATCTCAAGTATGCCCATCAATTGAACTTGGTAGCCACCTCTGGGCTGGAGTCCAACAATACTCGATAAACCTACTTGATTCTGTGCAAAGGAGGGCGATCAGTCTGATTGCAATGTAAGCATTCTCGATAAACCTACTTGATTCTGTGCAAAGGAGGGCGATCAGTCTGATTGCAATGTAAGCATTCTGAGTCTGTTCCAAATGTATTTTAATTGAGCCTGCTCTAAGGAGTCAGCAGCATTGATACCCGGTGCATAAGTTCACGTGCGTGAAACTCGACGTACACGAGTGAAAGACCTGTTCACAGTTGATGTTGGCGTCATGAGAACGGGCCGCTTTGTCGACTCGTTTTAGTGTAATACGCATCTTATGTGAATAAGCTACTGGCATCTGTGTTTCCTCCTTCATATAATCCAGGCCTCTTCAAGACTCGCATTAATACATCCCTTCTTACAGCCCCTAATGTAACCCGCCTTACAACGCTGCCCAACCGAGTTGAAACAATGCTCTCTTTTCTTTACACTGTAAAGACAGGGAAGCTCTTTTGAGGTATCGAAATAAATTTAAAAAAATAAGAGATCAGACTACCGAAAAAGGATAAAGCCAATAAGTATGCAAACCAGTTTATTATACGAAGGGATGAAGGCATAAGGCCGTTGCCGGAAACCATGAAAACTACATAAATGAATAATTTGAAAATAGATTCTAAAAACAACATTAAGCAAGATAAAAAGTAATAATACGTTAATGTTAGTAGTAATTTTTGTACTTAAATTCACAAATAAAAAATATCATATTTAATTATTGAAGATAATATTACCGACTTTTGAAAGAAAATTTCCAACAGAAAAATCAGAAAAATAAACAGTCGCATCTGGGACTTGAACCCAGGACTTAGCCTTGCCGGGGATCTTAACTGTCAATTGCGCTCATGGGACCCCATTTGTTCATATTTAACTATATCATACTTCGGATGAGAACTGCAAAAATTATCTTCATTTTTATGCAGCATTAGCGCAGTTTATAGAGCAGCCCCCGGGCAAGGCCTTGGACTTGTGTTTAAGTCCCAGATGCGACAGTGTTTTTTTCCTATTTTTCTGTTCAAAATTTTTCGTTGGAAAATCACAAATCTTATCTTCAATTTTAAATATAACATTTTGAGGTGTTACTCATTAAGTCATTCCAAAAATAAATGAAAATATTCATCTTGGACTTGCAGAAAAGTCAATAGATGTCGCACATTAAAATTAAACTAACATATTATTTATCCATGACAATAACTAGATCTCATTCAGTTCGATTTGAATCTTGCGATCATACATAACGATAACCGCCAATATATCAGTCTTTTAAAGCATTTCTCAGTGCGCAGAACATAGAGCGCAGGAGTTGATAATCCCAGATGTCCATTTAGTCATTTGGGTTTTGTTTGATAATTTTTTTAAGATTTCGTCTGAGAACCGCGCATACGCAATCAAGTGTGAATTTCAAATACTGCGGGGACAGTTCATTATATCCCCTCGTGACAAAAGTACTGAAATTTTTTTTCTTTTATGTGAAACCGCAAAGAGTTTCAACTTTTCCCAATCATCTGGATCCAGTGAAACTATGGCATCCCCAATAGGGGTTTTGTGTTGAGTCTGAAGGTAGTGGAGAGAGGAAGTACCTGGCTATATGATGCTATATGGCTATCAGATCTTTATCACTAACGCTATTATCATTATTTGATCGATGCTGAATTAATAGTTTTTATTTTACGAGAATTTTTCATTTGTGGAGCATTTTAAGTGACTAGGGACACCATAAAATTCTATGCATTTTAGTAGATTAACCTTACAATAAAAAACACCTGCCCTTTCAAAAATATCCGATACATTTTCATCAAAATTGAATTCACAAACATTTTACCGCAAGAGGTTTGAAAGGGCAGCACGGCCATAGTTTGGTACAATAAACTCGAGCTTATATGAAAGGAAAACGTAAAACGTGAAGTACCACCTGATTTACTTAGAAAACTTCCCCATTGACGTGAAATGTTTTTACAAGTTGAAAAGAAACTGTTTTCTATTACATACATTATCCGCTTAACCTCTCAAAGTTGAGGTAAATATTAAGTAAATTTTTTATGAAAATAATTTACTTATGTTTTTTATCTAAAGATTCACATATTTACGTAATTTGATTACATCCACGCTTCTCACATTTAGGAAAGTTAGATTTTTCGCCTTATATTTTAGCAGAACAAAGATTTTAGCATTATATTTTTTTGATATATTTATTACAAAATAATATAAAATTTCAAAATATAACAGTATGCAAAATTACATAATGTTTCTTTCCTAATTATTCCACTACTCAATAAGGGGAGCACCAGCAGATTTTTTGTGGGGGAAGTATTCACTTACGAAAATAAGATGTCGATGTATATGCGAAATTCCATAATTACGAACGTAATTTAACATATAAATTAAAATGAATTCAATATTCAAATTGAATATAAACGTAATACAATATACTCAATTATTGAGAATTAGTTTTTGAAAAAAAAAAATTCACTAACCCTTATACTTTTTACCTTCTCACAACTTCCTCTCCTTTATTTCCTTAAAACAGACCTTCCACACAGCATCCCAAAAGATGACATAGGCTCTGACGGAAATTATTATCTTTCTGTGTAATGAAAAAATATATATCCAAATTCAGGGAGTTAATGTGCTTTTTTTTCATGTTTTTCATATTTCAATGTTTCAGTTACATTAATTTTGTGTTTGAACAATAATATATTGTACTATTTCACACTTATATACAAACAATACAAGTGATGCTGAGCCGTGGTCATTCTTATGAAAAAATAACATTTTCATCTTGTGATTTAAGTTATCTTTCTTAAAAATATTTTGAATTGAATCAATTTAATTGACAGTAAAAAATAAAATTTTTACAACATTTGAGTGAAATATATATAAGTCCAAAATCCTAAATAGGGCTTACTAAGGGCTAATAATACTGTCAAAAAATCTAAATACTTATATAACTCCATGTTTTACAATCAAAACTACTGGTAATACAAAACTAATTATTATTGATTAATTAAAAAACACCAATTGTATTAATCAAAATACCTGGCGACATATATTTGACCCTGTTAAAATAGGATAGCACGCCATTTCCTTTTACTTTTAGTACATTCATAATATGTCGAATACGTGTTCATGCACCTGTTTTATCCTGATAGGTCACAATGGCCAAATGCGAAAATATTCGAATTATTATAATCACGTGTTCCGATATCACCGCAACACATTCGTGTTTTACAGGACATCTGTCAATTCATTCCTTAAAGACCTGCATTCCAGTTTCAACTGGAATACGAACAAATTGAAGAGATTTTAATAAATAAATAATATTTTATTTCAGTAAATTTTCTCCGTGTAAGCCAGTAGTATTAATTAAATAATATAAATACACAATTTTTTTTTCACAAAAACGGCGATGTATAAATCAACCAAATATTATTATTATGAATCGTTCTTTGAATTCTTCATTGGATACTGGCTGTCGATATTTAAATAAACGTTGCGAATGCATAAATATATTCACTATATTGAATGACAGTCCTTGATTGATAAGATATTAAGGTGCTGAGAATGTCTGAATTTTCGTTAGTTCAGAACCAAAAAAAAACAAAAAACGTCACTTTCATTCGTAATTCAGAGAAAATTGATACTTCGAAAGAATATTTAATTTTTTTTAACGTACCTAACTTTGCGAAGAAAAAAATATATTTGTAAAAAAATCAAAGAGCTCTCTAGGTCTCAATTCAACATACACCTTGATTACATCGATTCCGGAAAAAATGCATTTCTCATCTGATTCGAACGGAAATTGAAAAATTCTCTTTCTCGTTTATTTTAAAATGCACTCTCAATTCTCCGGATTATACTCATTACGATACAGAAGATGAAGTTTTTTCCTTATTTTTTTATCATGCTCTAATCAAAAAAATAATTTGATTAGAGCATGATAACAAAAAATAATGCTCTAAAAAAATAATTTGATTTAAGCATTATTTTTTGTTTTCATGCTCTTATCATTTTTTATGTAGTTGTAGAAAATGGCTCCCTTTTTTCACTTTGCATCGTATCTCCTTAGTGATCAGACCAAATCATTTTTAAATAAACGGGCTAAAATAGTTTTAGTGTTTTCCTGCCTGACTACGTCCGAGTTTATAAACAATCAAGGAAAATATTTTTATAACAACACGGTTATATTATATTACGCTTTAACATTGACAATAATATTAGAAAGCTCTATAACTTGTGATAGAATATACGTTTTCAGCTAACAAGAATACCATTGAAAGGTGAAAGCTAAACGCGATTATAACTACAATTTGTAAATATTGTAATTGCATTTCATTCGCTTTAAACTGGTGAGAAACTGTTTGATAAATCTCGAAATGATTGCCGAAATGAACATTGCAAGAATTCATCACGTACTTCAATTATGAAGTTTTGAAAATGGTAAAGCATTTTTAATCACAGGATTCCAAAGTTTGTTTATACAATTCGCTGTTCACTCAGAGGTGATTCGATTGTACCTTCGCCTTGTATTTAATTTTCACTCTGTTCCATGAACCCCAAAAATGCTAAAGCGAATAGTGAATTTTCATCAAACATTTTGCTGCGCTTTCATAAACGTTTGGTTTCCGAGCACAGAATACCAAAAGCAATTGGGTTAACAATTTTTCGTAAACTGAGATGGTGTTTTGAGTAAGAGTTTGCCTGTGTTTATTTTTATCTTGTGGCTTGTGAGAAAAAATATATAGACTTTTTTATTGAAGAACCAAATTACCGTCATTTATCATTGTTCTTTACCACAGCGGTAAATCGTTTAATTTGATCTAACAGACAAGAGTTTGTTTTGTCAAACCATCATCCATAAATGGAGAATGTTACTTGAACAATGATGGAGGACTTGAGAATCAGCAGAGGAATGTGTGGGAACCCGACACATTTGTCCACCCAGCCACTGACCGGTCGTAATATTTTAGAACAGTTTCATAATCCATTTTGAGTAACCACAATTATTCCAAATCATTACTTTGCTTGAAAAGCTTTGCTTTAGTTGTAGGATTTGGTTATCATATCTGAATAGCCGGATAGTATGAAAACAGACTAACTAAATGCACTCTCTATTATTATTTTACTTCAGTTCCGCATTGCCACAGAACGCTTGTAGCATAATAAAAAATACAAAATATATTAAATTATTGAAGACAATATTAGCGATTTCTAAACGAAAATCTGAAACAGAAAAATAGGAAAAGGATACGGTCACATCTAGGACTCGAACCCAGGACCCTTGTCTTTCTGGGACACAAGGGTCCTGAGTCCTGAGATTTATTCCGAAAAAAAAAAAAAAACAAAAACAAAATATATTCGTACAGCGCCTATTTATGTGAAAAATCACCTCAACGGCCTCCTTGTGAAATCTTGAAAAATCACCTGCGATCGATCTTTCCAGTGATCGTTTGGGAATCAAAGTAGTTAAACTGGTTGCCATGTTTTAACCCAGTCTCTTCGGCAAAGAGGTTGCACGGTGTTTGATCTCTTCCATTAATGATTACTTCTGTTTTAGAAGAACTTAGTCACATTATACTCGGTGAATCCAATTTACAATCAAATTAATAGACTTGACCTGACAATATATGTGGGTATCATTTCGATGACCTGAAGGCAAAACATATTCCCATATTTTTAGCTCCTGAAGGGTTCGAGAATGCTTTGAATTGAATCTACAACATCAGCCGTCCACTGACCGCGAAAGAACGCACATTTAAATAACCTAAGCTTGCGCAGAAAAGTGAAGATTGCCAAAGTAAGGCAAAGATTTGTAGCGCAGTCCATCAGATCTGAATGTTATTTTTTGGTACCCCGGAGTCGCAACGCTAAAAATTAGTGCACATAGCACATTAACACTTGTAAAACTAAATATTAAATTTTGGAAACAAGTCGGAACTTTTGTTCACCCAATTTGGCAATTGTAGTGAAGTTTTTACGCAGCCAAATGTGCTCGCCATTGTATAAAGGACTTAGTAATTTGTAAGCGAATTTAATAAACGAAGACTAAACAGAGATATTACACGAGTTGCCTGTTTACTGTCAGATTCATTTATCAAGAGAAAACGGTCACATCTCCTCCATGCTCCTCGGAACTTGGTTTGTTCCCCTTTCACTGATTGACTGGTCTAACAATTTGAATGTCTATGGTGTATGCCACCCTAAGTCAAGTTAACGCCGTCAGCATTTAATAACAAGCTGATCCCTGTTGTAACTATTGAATGGCGTCGTAAGCCGCGTGTCGGTACACTTCGAATCTGATAGTTATCACGGCCATCTCTGTGTTAAGATTAACACGATGGTCGATCTCGGGTGAATCGCTTACAATCCAATTATGAAATGTTCAAAATATAACTTTATTTTCTTGGGATCAATTTAAACTATTTTATTATAAACCTGTTACTAACTCCTCTACACAGTGCCCAAATGATATTCACAACAGTGAACACCTCCTGAGTATGAAGTAAATTACCTTGCTACACTGAGCTGGTGACTCATCATACAGACAAAGCCCGATTGATAAATCAGGTTTTGGCGCACTATTTTTTTTAGGAAAGTCTGTCAGATGAGTCGTCACCATATAAACCCATGTAACACTGTATTGCACAATTTACATAGTTTTTTGTTGGACTATCGGAAACTAGGCATTCATGCCTGAAAGCAATCACTGTTTATGTCAAGAAAAAAACTTGTTGTAAACATATCGCAGAATCATTACCTTAGCATTAAGTTAGCCAGTAGTAATATACTCGTTGTATAAAATCTGAGAACACGTAAACGTAATCTTAGGTGCTTATACGTAAACCTTTAGAAAAGTGTGAAAAGTTTAAGTACCACATGTTCAAAAGTCTAAAGGACCTAATTTCCAAGAAACGTATCATAAGAATATAATTTAAAACAGATCAATTATAACAACTAGCCATTAGCATCATGTACATATTGTGGGTACGGGTTTCAATTATTAGGAACAACTGTGAAATGTACGTATTATCAATACACTCTTAATGATTCGATTTTTTTTACCATTGGTATTTTTCTATTGTTTTCATTTATTTTTCTTTCTTTTGTGTTCTGAACTAAGTTTTATTTTAAACAATGAGCCTTCGTTTTTCTTGAAGGGTATTTCGTGAGATTCGTAGGACGGGAGGGAAAACAAAAATGATAATGACTCTGTTATGAGCGAAGTCATCGCTTGGAGTTTTACATAATTACTCGCTATGACAACCCTTAAAATATGAATTAACCTACCCACTGTAACGAAGTTGTTTTGCATTTTGCAAACGGGAAAATTAATCTATTCTGTGTCACAGGTGTTAAAATTCGAATACAGACTGCTACTTACTTATGTCAAAACCCGACTCCACCATTTTGAAATATTATGCAGTTTTTATTACAGCACGTGTACCGTGTCGCTGACACGTGTACGGTATGTTCAATAACTATTGGAAAAACGGATTTTATATCAAAGTGACAATTATTTTTAATTTCATTTTTTTATGTGAAACCGCACAAGAGTTCCAACTGCCTGGGACTGACCCAACTGCCTATTCCCGACTGCCTAGAGCCAGTGAGACTATGGTATCCCCGATTGGGTATGTTCTGAGGTTGAAAGAAGCGCGAGGTAGAAGGAGTTGGGGAAGAGGATGGTGGGGAAGTTTCGTAAGGGCGTCTTAAGCGTGTTTTTAAGTCATTATAATTTATCACGTTGCGTTTTGCATTTCTTCTGGTTCAAAAGCAGCGGTAAGCAACCAGCGGCCCGCGAGCACTTTTTGTGCGAACCATTTGGCTAAATAAAATATTTAAAAAAGCGATAAAAGTTTTTCAACGGATTCTGTTCTGTTTTGCACAAGGATTTAGAGGAAAATTTAAGTATTTTCTCAAAGTTTTGAATCAGCCACTTAATATAATAAGTGTTTTCTTGCATTTGCAAGAATATTAATAAAAAGACAAAATTTCATGGTTTGAACTCATTATAAAAAAAATCACCTTCGCAGCGCGGCCCTTTAGAAATCTATGTTTGATGCATTTAAAGATTTTATATCAAAAGTTTTCTTGACAATTTTTTTTAACTTTCTGAATGATAAAAATCAACAGCATTTATTGGTATGAAAAACTATTAGATAATTCTTTAAATTTTGTATTGACTAGGATTTTAATGGTTTGGCCTTGGAGATTTTGAAAAAAAATTGCATTTGATAAAATTTTATTAAAACACCGATTTAATAAATTCAAATAGGTCGGTGACACCATCGATTGCAAAGTTGATTATGTCAAGCTGTTTGTACCCTACACCCTGCTTCCAAATTTCCCACGAACAAATTGAAAATTATTAAAATTGGCCTTCCAGCTAAACAGATTACAAGATTACAGATTAAACCGTCACGAATACGTCATATACTATCTAATAATATATCCTACTAAATCTACAAGTTTTCCTTATTTTCTTTTCATTAATCTTGTAGGTACTTCTAATAGTTCCGGTGCATCATTCTGTATGAGCAAATTAAATTCATGATTTATTCCAACAGATTTCTGTTCATACTCACAGAAGAAGTTCAGTCAAACATCTGCTCTTTGCGTCCGGTTGAAGGCTTTTCAATCCTGGCAGGTTTGTACTGGACCCACAAACTCTGCGGTCAACACTAAACATATAAAATTTCCAGAGCCGGCGGAAACCAGTAGCCAATCTACCGTCTTACCGACAACTTTTCCACTGCATAATGTGTAGTGTATTGCGACTCATTAATAAAAAAAATACTTAAAATTACACTACGCGCTCATCTTCATCCCTTCAATAAATTTAGTTAGATCCTCCATACTATAATTAAAATAAATAAAACTTTTAAAAAAATGTTCAAAAAGTTAAGCTAGCAGCGTACAATGTATGGTAGTGAAGCATAGAACTGGCAGAGGAAGGATGAAAGTAGACTGAATGCTGTAGAAATGATATCCCTGTGTATGTGTGGTAAAACCATCTATGATCATAGGATAAATGAGAAGATTTGCAAATAATGCAAGGCTTGTTTAAGCGTAGTGAGTAAGATTAAGAAAGAGACGCTTATATAGTTTGGGCATGAACGAAGAAAGGAGTGTACGGAGAATATATGATACAAATGTGAATTGAAGAAAAGTCGGGGACACCAGAGGAAGACATGCTATGATCACAAGCAAGTGAACCAAATATTTATGTCGGGCCACGTCAAGAATCGGAATAACAGAAGGGTATGAATGAGACGATGTATGCATATTGTAAGGCGTGTGTGCCAAAAACAATGTTAGTTTTACAGTCCATCCTATCTGTATAGCCCTTCATTGAAACAGAATAGTAGTTAGTTTGTTAGTTAAATCTACAATTCTCTTACTGAAGTTATTTATTTTACTTAACTAAATGCGCATTTTATAGAAATCCCTTGAGGCGGCCCTGCTTAGACCCTGGCCAGACTACGGTCTGGTAGCCGTAGGTTTCGCTAATCTCTAACTAAATCTGTCCAACCCAACGGCGGCTTAGTCTATTTTCTCAGATCTTCTGTATCTTATTGTACCGGGGACCAGAGGGCCGGCATTTTAATGTTTTATGAGTCTATTATGTCGTATTTTGAAGGGTTTTTTTCTAAATATTAAATCCATTATTTTCTCTTGCGGGTAAAAAAATATATTTTTTAAATTTTATGAAAACACCTACTTTTGCGCGAGATTCGACCAAAAAATATGTAATAAAAAAGAGGGGCGTTTTATCTACCGAAAGTTGGATGGATTTTTAAAGTCTTCATAGCTCTCTCATAAGTATTATGATATTGAGATCTAAACATTGTGTTGATTTAGAAATTTCAGTAAAACAAAACCGAGCAATTTTTATGATGCCAGATGTCACCGGAAGATTTTGCTGATTCGGTATACAGATTAACGCGTCATCAGCACGCGGAAGGTACTGTTGTTTTTAAATTATTTACGTGTACAGTCATGTGCACATTTGATCGTTGTATATATTATGTTACGTTCTGTAAAACACCCAATCGGGAATACTGTACTACAATCATGATTCGCAGCTTTTAATGTTTTAAAATTACAATAAAAAACTGACTTTTTTTAATATTTTTATTCTAGATAAAAGAAAATTACATTTTTCACTTATTTAACTAGAAATAACATATATATTACACATAAATATATTACACACTGATATTATTCACTTCCATTGTTTTGTTGATTGAGCATAAAACTGAAACAATTTTTTTTTAAATGTACCTACACTTTTTTCATTTTTAATTTCGTCTGGGAGGCAATTATATATGTTGCTTCCCTCGTAACCAATGGATTGCTTGCCATAATGAGTATGTATGGTGTTTAAATGTATTTTATAGTGTTGCCGTGTAAAGTGTGTGTGTACTTGGGACGTTTTATTGAGTTCTGTATTTGTATGTATGAGTTTATTATTTATTTTGTAAATAAGAAGACATGTATTATATTCATATAATTTTCTTAATTTTAATAGTTTTGTTTCCATATATAATTTTTTTGTTGATGTTCTAGATTTGAAGTGAAATAGTTTTTTGATTACTTTGTTTTGTGTTACCTGTAGTTCGTTTATATATGTTTCACACGTATTTCCCCAGATTTCAACCAAGTAGTTTAAATGTGATAAATTAATGACTTAATTTTACACAACTGATTTACAACCGTTTACCATACTTAAATTTTCGTTTCTCAAGTGTGTAAAATTGAAAGCAAGTTTATTAGTGAGAGGATTAATATAAACATTGGTAGTACATACCATAAAATACACACCTATAATTAATTTTTGGTCCTTTGTGCATTTTCCATGATAATGAACCTACCGATGAAACCTACTACGATTACGCTGCAACTGCATACTTATAATATTGTACCTACTCCTTTTTACTCTTGTTATTAAGTTATTTATATGTATTTTACTCCTTTTGCACAACGTATCTATAGTAATGTATATACGTGTAAAAGCACGAACCTTCATAGTATAGAATTAGAGTAACGACTTACTGGTTAGTTTTAGATAATAATAATAATCAATTATTATAAGCAATAATTAGACGCCTGTAATATGAATACAAATTGAAAATATCTCCCGATTAAAAATAAATGCGGCCGACGGGAATTGAACCCGCGCCTTCTGATGTCCGGTCAGACGCTCTGGACTACTGAGCCACTTCGGCATATTTCCAACCCGTCAAATAATTCAATATTTACTAATACTTCAATCAACAATTACTGCTAATTTATTTTTTCCACCTGTAAACAACCAACTTTATTTTTGTAGGAAAGGCTTTGTTAGTGATAAATTTCACACTAGATGGCGTCGAGACATATTATATCTACACTAGCAGTTAAAAACCCGCTCCGCGGGTTTTTGCTGCTAGGCCCGTCGGGCGGCACTTGGTAGGGCTTCGCCCAGTTTATGTGATACTAACAGTTACATTTAATAGGTAGATATTAGATCATTGGGTAGATATATAATAGAAAGACATTCTGCACCATTAAACACCCCTCACCCCAACATAAATCTCGTCAATGAGAAAAATGTTTCTTCTTCCATACCATCGAAATGATTTAATTTTTAAATCGAAATTAAATTGCAAAATATTTATATGTAATTCAAAAATAAAAAAATTTCAACATATTACATATAACTTTGGTAAAATAATATACTCTTACCAAAAGACTGTCAAAGTAATTACATTTTTTTTAAATATATTAAGAATTATTTTATTGGGATAAGTCCTAAAAATCTACATATTTGGGTGAAATAACATTACGCTCTTACCTAACGATTGTCAAAGTAAATACACCAAAACTCTCTTAATTCGCGAAAACCTTACAGGTGGGATAAATTGAGTCATTTTCATTTCAAGGGACACAAAAAAACAAAACTTTTTAAGCAAGTACAATTTATTATATGTACTTTTATTTTTTACAATCTACAACATAATATTATACACTTTCATAAGGAAAAAATCTCTTTATAAACAATATTATCCGTATACCAATCAGTCAGAATTTGTATAAATAACGATGACTGCGCTCAAACTGTCCATAAGAAAATACTGGTTCAGGAAGTAACAGTCCACCCCGTTCAAAAGTTTGTCCTTGAGATTTATTTAATTTAATTTGACTGGAAAGTGTTTCCTGCACATATTGAATTATATTGTAACATCCGACAAAGTGTTTTAAATTCTAGGAATGAAATGTACTGTACCTTTTCTGTTCCCTGTAATGATTTTGGCTTGAATTAAGTTACAGGTGAAATTTTTTTAGCACCGCTGATGTGAGATATCACCTCAGGGGCGCTTTCCGTTGAAGTACATCCTCATTGATTGCATAAACATGACTATTTTTAGGGCACAATATGGTACGTTGACTCAACCCTAAGGCATCAGCAGTTGTATGTGTCTCACCGTATATATAGTGAATCTTGACAAATATTTACATTGGGAATAAGCACAGATGACTCTAATGTTCCTTCTACAAAAGGAAGTTTGCCATCTTCCAAGTCCAAAAGCCATTTAGAAAATATATTTTCACTTTCTAAAGTTCTGACATTTGTTTTTAATTGAAAAGTTTTGAAATGGTACCAAAGTGTGCTGCTTTTATGCAAGCGGCAATTAATTGTCCTCGTGAAGCACGTCGACACACTGGAAGGATCTGACGAAAGTCTCCGCCCAAAACAATAACTTTGTTACCAAAGACAGAATCACTTCCCATGATATCACGTATAGTACGCTCAATTACTTCTAAAGCTACACCTGTCATCGGTGCTTCATCCCATATTATAATATCTGCTTCCGTTATAATTTTCCGATTCTTTGATGTGACCTTACATGTTGTATTGTCCTGTAAATTGAGGGGTAAATTAAAAGCAGTATGACACGTTACCCCACCTGGAAGCAAGAGTGCTGCAATGCCTGTCCAAGCGACTGATAAAACTCTTTTACCTTTTCGTCTTAGAGTGTGAATTAAAGTTTAGTAAAGGTATGTTTTCCCTGTTTCGCCTGGGCCATCAATGAAGAAAAATTTATTGTCATCATTTTCATGTGAAAAAAACTTATTCAAAATAGAATTATATGCTTGAAGTTGTACGTCATTGAGTTTGGCAGCCATCAATTCACCTAAAGTGTTTTCAGAAATTACATTAAAATCAGATACTTGTCCAAAACTGCAACTTTCATCAGGTTCAGGTAAGCCCTGCATTCTGCAAGATGAATTCTCCTTCATGAGAATATCCTGTATGTTTAAAAGACAAAGATTAATAGCTGTTTCTTCAGCAACACCATGATGAAAAAAATCTTCAGCCGAAGATCGAAGGGATACATTGTATTAAAATTAAAACAAATAGATGTCTAAGAATTTTACGCGTCAAATACAATGAAGCCTCCGTCATACTGCGACCATTCTCGTATGTCATCAATGAGCTTCAGTTCACGCGCCGCATCATGAAAAGTAGCTACATAGTAAATTACCATCAACAGTTCGCAAATATTCAAAGGATGTAGCTCCAGCCACCTTTATAAGAATCAGCCGTAAATGATACAGTTCTATATTTCTAGGAGAAATTGAAGGTATTCATCCAATGATGTTTCCGCCTCCCCGCTGTCGCCTCGTCCACTTTTTACCAGCTGTAAAGACATAGTTATTTGGTACATCTTGATAGAGAATAGAGCGTCCCTCAATATCTTGAAGATTAAATTGGAACCACGCTGTTAAAGAGGTGTTCCTTGTAGATGCTTCCCTGAGAGCCTGTTCCTCCCGCCCAGAGGGGAGGGAGGAACAGGTTTATTTTGTAGAGACAAAATAAACAGATTGGCTGTCGGGTAAATGTAAAGCCAGAAGTAAAATTGAGTGAGATTGATCATGTATAGATAAATAAATACTATCCAAAGAGGAACAAATTTTAACATTAATATGAGCATCACATTTTTTGCTAAGGAATGCATTATATGGAACAACAAATCGATTGTCGATACGTATATCCCGAATAACGTGATTTTCAGAAAAATTATCACGTCTCCTGTAATCTGGGTAGCCTGCGGAATTATTATCAGTAGCATCTTTAAATGATTTGGGGAATTTTTTAGAGCACTTACCGTCTACCATGCAGACTGACCTTGGATTAAGTACGCCACATGGTCCATGAATGTTATTTTTTTAAATAATACGGTACAAAGCCGAATTCTTCGGATGGGTTAGTTTTGCAAATACGGCATTATCAATATCAGAAGCTGTATACAACTTATCTTCGCTGCAAAGTGTAAATACACCATGTAGATGAGGTAGTCCTCTTTTTTGCTGTTCAATTGTATACACCCAACAAATTACCTTTCCAAAAACATGTTTCTCAGTCATATCATGAATAAATTCCTTGACTTTTAGATGGAAAACTTTGGCTACTATATCAGGCCTGTCCGCGGCCGATTGATAATGTTTCAATTCGGTTGGTATTTCTGGCCATTTGGGATTGTATGTAAAAGTTATGACGACGACAGGATGACCAAATTTACGTACCATAGCCATTGAAACTTGATAAAGTTTATTCACATGGCGTGGTCCACCAGTAAATGAAGATGGAAGAATGACTGTATTACCTGCACATACTCCTCTATCAGTGGCTAAATTTCTTACATGGTTTTGCAAACCTTGATAGCATTCCACTCTGAGGTGTCGTTGGTTTTTCCTAATGTAATCTAGGCGACCAGATTCATAAATAATGATAATAAATAAATAATGTAAGCATGAATTAAATACGGTTGAAAAAGTTTACCCGCATAATGGATTGGATTAAATATATTTCTTCGCACTGCTAATTTACTTGCATAAAACTACATAGCAGTTACAGTATGACATTGAGCAGTACAGAAATCAGCATGATGCTTAAAGCCGGGGGTCCAACCACATTCACCTGATGGAAATAGTAGTGGGAAAACCATAGGATCTAAATTTTTTTTTTTTTTTTGGAATTATATTTTTATTTTTAATAATATGTTTACATGGTATATAATTCATTTTACATCTTGGGTTTTTTTACTACTCTTCCATTGAAAGCATTTGCTTGTGTATGGAAGGGGAGTGTACATAAATGTTGTTGTTAGTTAGTACTTAAATAATTCATTGTACATAAATGTATGTTTGCTGTAGTATTTTTTTGATAGTAGTGAAGGATAATATATTAATATAATAAATTTTAAAAAAGAAAGGAAGTTATGGAAAACTAAGGATATTTGTGAGATTAATTAAGTGACAGTAGTTTTTTTTTTCAGAATATTTTTAAAGTGTCTCTTGACAGAGAGCAGTATTTGGGTTTTATCATTAATGCTTCTGATTTCTTCTGGTAGACGATTGAAAAAAGTTCTTCCCTGGTAAGTATAATGATGTTGTGCAAAAGACGTATTTAGTTTTGGGCATAGAAAAACATGTCTAAGTCGCGTTCTGTTTTCATTTAAAAATTGATATTTATCTTTTTCTTTTATAATTTGGATTAATGAGTTTTTAACATAGACAAATGAATATTAGTAGACCTGCCCTAAGTGATTAAAAGCGTATTATCCCCACTCCCCATACCGGTTCCATTGAGCCGGCTGGGCTCGCATATGGCCTCAAGTGAAATTTGAATACGTGACGTCATCATTCTTGTGCGAACTATGGTCGAGGCATCATCGGTTCATTTTACGAAATAACGCGGCAAAATGTTGACTTGTGATATGAAAACTTGTAAAAATAGATGTGAAAAAGAGAATAAACCCAATTGTCGTATTACATTCCATAAGTAAGCATTATTTTACTTTATTTTAAGCTTATTCACACCGTATTATGTGGATCAGTTTTAGAAACATATACTATCACATCACAATGTAGCGATTCTCAAGTGTGCTCATCGTTGTTTACTGGGGTAGTAAATTATGAGATATTTGTAAAAGTGTCTTAACTAAATACTCTGAAACTAACTACGACTCTGAACATAGAAGCTGCCTTACTTTGCCGAATTTGGACTTCGCAAATTAGTTCATAACGTGGCGAGTAATTTGCGCTCCCATGTAAAAATGTCTATTCATTCAAAGGCAGATTTTACTTTTAAGAAGTAAATGGTGATATTATAATGCGAGATGCCTATTTACTGTCAGATTGATTTATTGACGAATCACAGTCAGCCTTACTCCCTTCGTTCTTCCACAGTTGATTTTACCCCTCGCCTTTATCTTCTCGTCTATTAATTCCTATGTCTGTGGTTTTTAATATATAGGTCTTTAAATGTAGGTACTTGAAATTCTTCAAACAGGCGTTCTGTTGGGTAGTCAAAGGATTTTTTTAATATAATTTTAATAATTGTTCTTTGTATAATTTCAATTGGAAGAAGGTTACATTTATACGCGGATCCCCAACTAATAATAGCGTATTGTAAAGTGGATTGAACTAAGGCATAGTAAATTAAATATAGATTTTTTATCGACAGAAGATAAGCTTTGATAAAGTTGCCATCCTTTGAAGTCCTTAACATTTTTAGGTTAAACAGCGATATCTATACCCGATGGCAAATTCCCGTCTGTCTGCTACGTATACCATGGCGATATCGTGAGAACTGGTTGGAGTATTTTACCTCTGATGAACGTGTAAATAATAGACGTATATCTTTCACCTGCCCACCCTCAGCCGCAATGCGTATTTCTTCTTCCTCGACAGATTCTTTTAGTTTCTTATACTGATGAGGGCTTATTTGGCGTATTTCACTATCAATTATTTGCATTATATTTTTATAGCAATCGGCATTAGATGGATGACTCATACGCACTCTAACAGCCTCATCAGGATCGTATAGATAAAGCTGAGCATAGGAAGGTATTTTACCTGCAATTTGTATACTTCTGGAAGTGAGATGATAAACCTAACCAGAAATTTTTAAACAATATGGACCATTACCTGGGATATTAGCTATTTGCGCTTCAAATGAGGCAAATCTATTAGCACTCTTGTATTGACAAATAAAATTCCTAAAGTTTTTAGATTGACTACAATCTCCTGTCAATAATTCGGTGCTGGATAATAAGCTAAAATTTGTGGTATTATTTTTCCAGTATGACAGCAAGAATGTAACAGTTTACCTTTTTATATGACACTCTTTTGATATGACGCCGAAATAATTCTGTTCTAGAAGAACATAATTAGGATTATTGAGCACACTTCAAGAATACACTACTATCGCTTCGCTTGGTAAATTTCCCTCTCATTCGAACGTTCCGAAATTCGACCAATTCTGGTAAAATATTGTCCACATTCCTTTTAGCCATAGTAATTAAATTGAAATAATAATCTGAAAACAAAATATTTCTTTTTAGCGATTCACAGGTAGCTTGTAAACAAATTTCTTGGTTATCACGTCAATAATTCTATAATTATCACATATGACACATATCAAACATTGACAGCGCATGGTGGCGCATGGGGTCGGTGTTGTAATATCAAAAAATAATTAATTACGTATTTAAGTATCGAGTGGAACTGGTTATTTTAGCAGCCGGCTTTTTAATGGTGGATTTAAATATATTATATTTATAATTATATATTTGTATATATATATCTAACTTTAAAAAATTACACTGACATTGTACATTGCTTGACACTAACTGGCTATAAAGGCCTTTTGCATTGATTGGAAATCGATATACGCTGGCAGCACTGAACAATGTGTCTTTCGCGTGAATAATGATAAACGTCAAATTTCAATACGTAATTGTGGATAATTTTTACTGTAATGTAATTAATCCAATGGATTGTGAACTTTCTAAAACATATTTTCTTCGATATTATCCAAAAATTATATGAGCATCGTGTCTTAATATTCAAATCGTGTCATAATTTTCAAATCGTGTTAATTTTCAAGTTAGCGGAATTTAACCGAAACAGACAATTTAAATTTGACCAATCAGAGGGCCTACACCGTCCAGACGTTGGAGTATTAATACTATCAGATTTGTTGGTGAAATATTTTGACTTCTCAAATATATATATATATATTTTTTAATGATAAACTAATATTTATAAGACAAGGTTTTTATGCAAAGCATAGTCTTATAAACATTAGTTTATTATTAAAAAAAATAACCTAATAGTATTATTTTTTCGCAAATGTACACTCCTCTTCGTGTAGTATAAATTAAAACAGTATGACTTGTAAACATTGTATATTTATTTTAAAAAATACAAATATTTAAAATTAAAAAATTAAAATAATCGATATATATCATCAAAACTCGATTCATTTCGCTATCAACTATGGAGAAACAACTCCATTATTTATATATTATTAAAATTATTTTTCACTTCAATATAAACATTGCTCAGCATCGACCAACAAAGTGTAGTGTTAGCGTGTTGATGTTAAAAATGACACCGAAATCCAAAGTATTGATTCCAAAAATTGGGTTACGAAAACGTTTATCAAAAATAGTGCATTATTTTGCAGTCAAAATATCTAAAGAAGTATCGCTTACTATCTTTTGTTGATATGCATTTACCAAATTTGTCTCTCAAGATATATTATGCTTTCTGCTAGGCGACGTATTCAAATGGGAAGTTTGGTTAAAAAATTATTCGTTGGTGGGCCGAATTATTCCACCAGGTTTTTATAAGACACTCCATATCTAGATACTGGATGGTTAAAAATATATTAACAAATAAATTTATTTTTAAACTAGTTACATTATCTTAAGCTTACTAAAGAAAAACACCATATAATGGATCAGAGCGCCCTTGAGATGATTTTGCACAAAAACGGCGCTATATGAAACATCCAAATATTTTTATTATTATTATTATTATTGCAAATAGAAGGAGAAAACCTAAACATTTCAGATTGTGCAAGATAACTGGGACTACATATCAATAAACACACAAAGAAAAAAATAACCCACTAACTGATGTATTTGGTAGAATAAGCGCAAGCAAAGAGGGTGTTATAACTTAGTTTAATATAATCCCATCTAATTGAAATTTTGGGAAACACATACATAACGTATTTAAAAGACCTACAAATTATACAGAATAAACTTAATAGATTAAGACTCAAGTGTTTTTAATAACGACATCTCTCATCATCCATCGCTATCTGTGCGTATCCCTGCGCAAAGAAACGAAGGACTTCAAGAAAAGCAGCTCGCCTTACAACCGACGGCAGAAGTCCTGGATAGATACGCAGGGAGTCTCCATATGACTCGTTAGTTTTATTTTGAGCATCAATTTTAACTTTAACCCAGATACCTCACTAAAAAAGTATACCATGAAACAAACTTACTGAAAATCAGAAAACAATACGAATATGTACATTAATTCAAAAAAATTACAATGGATTTAATGATACAAATAAAACATTTAAGAAAAATTCACAAGTACATGAACACTACACAAGACAAAATAATAAACTTCACAATGTCTCAGCAAATACTAAAATAGGTAAAAGAAACATAGGCCGTGAGGATATGTACAATTTAGCCCGGAGTGAAAGAGGTCGAAAAAAAATTTTCTTCGAATTTCAAAAACCCTATATCATTTAATGTTGCTGTAGATAAATAGCTGTTGAAAAATATTTATTATTTTTTTTTGACATATGATCTTCAGGTGGCGCAGAGGACCTGAAATTTAGAAAAAATTATCGATTCTAGAAATTTTTTAAAAATTTAAAACAAAATTATTATCATATTTGACTTTACTATTTGCATTAAAATATAAGGAACATTAAGAATATATCTATTTTTTAATCATTTCAGCCTTCAGTCGTGTCATATGCGTATGGGGTAGCTCCCTGAATTCCAGAGGAAAAGCATAATTTTGTTTCGAATTTCGGCATTTCTTTTCTCGATTTTATTCTTGCTCGAATACATCCATCGCGTGCTGTACTTCCGCAAACAGCCAAGCTAGCTTCAGTGACCAGCTTCACACCTCTCTCTACAGTCTGTGTGTGACAGGGAAAATTTTCAATCCGGATATTTATATCTTCGCTCATAATTTTGTCCCATAATTCACTGTCACCGTATTTTTTTGTGAATGGTGGCTCGAATATTTTTCTGTCTTCCAGTTTATCAAATCATAATAATCGTTGTCTTCGAAGTTTAGTTTTGGAGTCAAGAATATCTTTACTATTTTCTCCTTTGCATTTTGTCGGGCTTTAAGAATTCTTCTTACTGCTAATTCTTTTATATGCTGTCTCTCGTCTTGTAGCATCGCTAATAAAATATTTTCAGAATGAGCGAAGAAAGAGTTCCGCTCGATTATTCGAAAAACAATTGTTTTCAGCTCATATTTTAAGTAGGAGCATCTTTTTATCATACTAAGGACATGTTTCGGACCATCTTTACATGAAGGTTTTGTTTTTATGGTGAACCATATTGACGCATACACTTTTATCACAAACGTAGCAATCTCAACCAGACTATGAGTTGGAAACTTTGTTGCTACATATAGTCTCAATATTCTATTTGCACAGGTTAGCCAACGAGAGTGTGCCAGTTTTCCTGGTTTCTTATTAGCCAAATCAGTTTTTACGCTGCCTTGTGTTACAGCTTGACAAATTTCATACAGATATTTTTGATCATTGCTTAGAATTTTCACGTCGATATCGGGTAAGACTGTCGTAATTTTATCAAATTTCACCACAGGGAGGTCTTCACAGTGCTGTAACATCTTGCCAATGACTCCTCCGAAAGTATTGGGACCTGAAGTACTGCCATCCAAAGTATTAAAAAGATGACGCAATGGTAATTCGTTGGCATGCAACAAACATATAAACCAGTGTAATGGTCTATTTAAATGTCTTTCAATCAATGCGATTGCTCCATTCTTGAAGCCCGTGTTTACAGCCGTTCCATCGCATCCAATGGCTACAATGGTTGATAAATCTCCGAAGTGCAAATTTAAAAATTCTACAATTGAATCCTTAATAGAATTAGCGGTTCCAGAAGGAGGCGTGACGTGGCCAATGTACTGAGAATCTGGCTCGGAGAGCAAAACAATATGTTCTTCAGTAATGGTTCTCCTGTGGTACTTGTTATCATGTTTTTCCTGCACAATGGTCTTGTCTTTCCGACCATCAAAATATAACCCACTTATTTTACCGTCAGAACTTCCGAAGCTCGAAATCTGTCTTCTTTGCAACTCTTCTCGAACTTTTCGGCGCTCGCGTCGTAATTTACTTCTATCTATTACTTTTGAGAAATCTTGTTTAGAAATAAAACCAATATCTTGAAGAACTGCACTGGCGATGGTTGATGCAGATCTTTCGGAGACACCAGTCCTGTCACAGGCAGTGGCAAGATTTTTTAATCGATGCCTCATCTGATTTGTTTGTGATTTTGATGTGGATGACGTGGAGTATGCCGGAAAAAGTGTATAAAAGTCTGAATCTTGATTGCTGTCTGATAATCTTACACTATCATCCGAGGTCTCTGAAGTCTCTGGTGAGGGGCTCAGAGGTTTCTCAACAGTCTGTTTTTGAAGTAATTTATTTTGCCTCATCAGTCGTAATTGCCTACGCTCCAAAGCCTTGGTTGCCACTATATCTTTTGAGACGATATACATTTTGCGGCTACTTCTCTGATCCTGCAGGAATTCTAGCTCCTTCTTGGGTATTTTCACTAAACATTTACAAAAATCGACACAAATGCACTTGCAAACAGCAATATCAAAGAGTTTTTTGTTGCATCTTCATAAAATTCAGTTTTCTTTTTAGGTACTCGACATTTCTTTGAGCATTTGTACTTGTGATAATACCGGGTTAGTTTAGTTACAATTTGACGTTCAGTTACAATAGGAATAGACGCTTTATTGACTTTATTCCACAACGTAATTAGATCAATTGCAATTATTTCACGTATATCTTTCACGGAAGGATCTTTTCCATTTGATAACCACTGCAAGTCATTTCTAATCCACAAATAATACTTTATTACATCCGAATAAGTTGGCAACCCATTGTCTTTTAATTTTTCTGGGCCACCAAACATAGAACACATTGAATTTTTTCTTTTTTTAGGCATATTACAAAGAAATAAAAATAAAGTTTTCGCAGCTGTTCCAAAGAACGTGCACTCCGCGCTAATGTCTGTTAATTACTGATTGACTGCATCTGTTGTTACGCAAAATAGTGTCAAAGGGTGGAGGGAAGAGGGTTAAGTTAGATGGCTAAAACTAAAATACATTTTGTGATGTTTAAGCTGGATTAGATGATGTGCTTGTTTACTAACAAAATCTGAAAAAACACAATTTTTTGTAGAACTTTAGGGTCAGTGCGCCACCTGAAGATGAAGTTGGAATTCGATGATATTTTGTGTACTTCATAGGGTAATACCAAGGCACCCATTGGCAATATAGGAAACACGAAATTTGAAAAAAAGTTTTTTCACTCCGCCCTAAATTGTACATATGATCACCTTGACAACAGTTAATAGACTGAATATATTTACGAAAAAACTGTTCGCTCTTAAGATTAACAAGCAAAATTAAAATGTACGTAAGTTGGTAGTAAATAATATTTTTTGATTTTAATATGTATATTTTTTTTAACTTAAGATAAAAAATAGATTTAAATGTAATTAAATAAACAAAAGAGTTAAGAGCGGTGATGTACAGGAAGCCACAACTGAAGAAAAAATCAACCTCTCCAAAATTTGATAGAAAGTAACACAACCACGCCCGTTTTCAGTCAATCTTCATAACACCATCGCAATGAGTTATTGGAAAATCGTCTTCCAACAAACAACATCAAATTTATATTATAATAACAATGAAGAAGATATTTTTCTAAAGGCGAAATATTGTTTTTGTAGCTTTTCCAGAAAATAAACAAAGTTTAATGTGCTAAGTTAAAAAACTAACACAGCCAAGTTAATGGAGGTGGCCAGAACGCGAGTAGTTGCCTTCAAAAAGGAGAAATAAATCACAAGAACAAACTTAGACATGTTTATGTGCCTTATTAAATCCCGCAAAGTTTTCAGTATCTTTGTATCGCATTGCCCGCAATTTATATAACTTGCGTCATGGCGGCCAATGAAGGAGCGTAAGTGCGCGGTATCGATTTTATTTATTTACCTATTTAACTAATGAGGCTTTATATCTTAGATGCAGGCTTAGCGCTGTATTGAAACTCAGTGATCCTCTGGCAAAAGTTTTCAACTGGCTTATGAAATTTCAGGTGAATAGATTTTTCTGATGAACATAATGCGAAAATACAAATACTTGATGATTTTTTTTTAATATTTGAAGACATGTTAATTTTCTTGGTTCTTTGCGTCACTTTATGAAAATTTGCTTTCAATAAATTGAAAAAAAAGTGTATCATTTATTCACTACTGGCATTTAAAAACTGACGAAGAATAAAGTGATTTAACTCTCTTATGAATGTTTAGTTATAATATTTCGAATATTGTCTACGATCAAGAATCCTAGTTGGAAGACATATATTATGTATGCAATCAAAAAAATAGGAAAATTGTATTAAAATTTTGAATGAACGCCTTAAAAATTGAGACATCCAGAAGTTATGAAAGACTAATGTAAGCGTAAGGGTTGAGATTAAAAAAGGGACATTTAGAGGGTTTGGGCATGAAGAGGATGTGTACACATAAAAGAGTGAAAGGAGAATGTTCGAAGTGGAAGTAATTTCTGAAAAAAGTCGGAAAAGTTATGGCACGATCAAATTAATCAAACACTTGAGTCGGATCATGTTAAGAGTAGTGCATAAGACATAATTACATGGAAGTGAGTAAAACAAGAACTGTTTGTCAAGACAAAGACCTGTGGCGGTCTATCATCTCTGCCTACCCCCGCGAAGAAACGGCGTGATGGTTAGTTAGTTTTAAATAACATATATCTCTGTAAATGAGACTCAAATTTACATAACATGTAAAATTATAAGGGCAACGGTAAAATAAAAATAAAAATAAACAACGCTCTTTCAAACAATGCTATTACAAACATATTTTTTAAATTATAGTTAAAAACTTACTTAAGTTGGGCTGTAACTACATACATAGTACCTACTGACTTAGGGCCTTACTAATAATCGTGCTTTAAATATTACATAACTGATATACAACCGTTTGCCATAAGTAAATTGTCGTTTGTAAAGTGTGTAAAATTGAAAGCAAGTTTATTAGTAAGGGGATTAGTAAAAATATTGGTAGAATTAAAAAATACTTATATTATTCATTTATGTTCCTTTGTTCATTTTTCTACGATAATGTATGATTCCACTTCAGACCATAATTCATAGTACTTGTGCAAAATTTCAGTCCGTTCGGCATCATAGAGTCTGAGAAAAAGGCATTCAAAGTTCGAACCCAAGTCTTGCATTTGTGCCCGCAAGACTGAACATTTTTTTTTCCACAAATGCAAAATTACTGAGATGTTTTTAATGATTCCATAAGACTGATTTTTTTTCATTAAATACTTCTTTACTTAGATATTGATATTGATTCTACTTAAGACCATAATTTACGTGTCCTTAAAATGGAATGATACCGATAAAACATTCTAGGCACGCTGTAACTGCATACTTATAGTTGATTTATTATGGTTATGGTTTCGTTTATGTTTTTTTGTATTTTACCGTTTATATTGCCCTCGTAATTTTACAATGCTAATGAGACTTGTATTGAGAAGTCTCTCTTACTATTGAGTAAAATAACATTTGAAAATCATGTAAAAAATAAAACAAATATAATTTACCTGTATCTAATTCTAATCTAATAATATCTACTTTTATATCCACAAAAGAAGGTATTTTGCTCCGTGTATTGCCCACATGGAATCAAATAAGTTTTTTTTTCAAAATGAAAGAAAGAGAAATAATGTGCCTAAGGCTATAAAACTATATAATTCACTTCCAACACAATATAAAACATCTAATCTTACAGAATACAAAAAACTCACAAGGAACTGGCTACAATCCTTTTAAATATTTAATTTTGTTATATTTCTCATTTGTTTTTGTTAAAACTATGCAAAAATCGATATTATATTTTAATTTTTATTGTTGTTCTGTGTAACTAATTTCCACTGTATTGTTTACTATTATATAACATTACAATTGAAAAAGTCCTCCATAACACAGGTGAACTCCTATCGTGGAGGACAATGTACTATACCTTTGTAATACTAATTTATTTAAGAATAAATAAAAAAAATAAAAATAAACATTTTCAGAAATTAGTTGCTAACATAGTAGTATGCATTTGTTAAGTACTCCCACGCAGCACATTAAGCAGTAAACACCGGTTTAATATTCGTAAAGCGGACCGAAACAACTAAGAAAATGTAAACATAAATAAATGGCGGCGGTTTCCTTAATTGGATATGGAAATGGCGGGAATTATACACTTCCTCCGAGGTGGCTGAAAAACCTGCATATTTTATTTTTTCACGAATAATTATTAGGGCCTCTTCCTGCGCACCGCGGCATACGAGGACCTACTAATGTCCTTACCTTTGTTGTGTAAATAAGGTTCAACGTGTATGAATAACTGAAGAAAGCACGACATTCTCGCTTAATTTTATTTCACGTTTTCCGGCACGCTTAGAAAAACAAATATTTAGTGAAAACGTACATAATGAAGCGTTATTCGTACGCTGACGTAAATTATATAAATTACCTGATTTAATTAGAAAAAGGATCAACATGCTAGAGACAGGTTTTTAAGATATTTACGTCATGGTTAAAGATGCTTGATACATGAAGGGGATGTGACTGCGGCTCTAATAACTGGTACTTCAAAAAAAAATAGAGCATTATGACTATTTTTTAAATATTTTATAACTTCGATCCAAAATATTAACCGGTTCCTCAGAGAAATAATCTTGACGGTTCCAGTGACTGCAGAGTAACCGGGACAGGAATATCCATCGTTAGTCAAGGGTTATTATTTTGGTGATTTTAGACCTTATTTAATTAAAATTTACTTCTGTTCAACAACAAAAAACTGAAAGAAACGGCGCAACAAACACAT